>NW_009799103.1:2892903-2959571 GCF_000213175.1 Neurospora tetrasperma FGSC 2508 | reverse complement strand
GGGAACGGCGGGACTGAAGAGTTTCCTCGCTACATCTGGAGTGATCGCTTCATGTACGGCAGAATAGTGTTGTGACTTGGGGGTAGCGGCAGACCTGTTGCGTTTGGAGGGAGTCGAGGCGGATGGGAGGGATGTGTCTGGTTGCTTGCGCTTGCGTTGGCTTGGGTCTTGGTTGTCGCTCCTGGTGGGAGGAGGGATCTTTCCGGAGAGTATGTCGCGAAGTTTGTTGTACTGCTTGTATTTCTGGGCTGTAAGGGACCACATGTTAGAATCGTCAAAGAAGACCAGTCTGGATGGCATACCAATATCCGGATTCTGTTTGATGGCTTCACGGGACGGCTTCTTGCCGTCGTTCTTTTGGGCCCATTCTGCCTCGAATTGCTTCAGTTCTGCACGCAACTGGAGACTCTGGCTTTCATATTCGGCTTTTCGCTGTTCATCCATTATGGTTCTACTTTTGACTTGAAGAAAAAGAGCATTTCGAGGCGCTTGGTGGAAAGTCGAAAAGTCGAGAACAGCCAAAACCGGAAATCAATTAAAGATTCAGACAAGGCGCGTCCAGTAATAAATGGGAGGACGCGATGGTTCCCTTGGTTGCTGTTTCCGCCTTACGTTACCGTACGTTACACTCCACCCAAGCAGCACAAACAGTGGGGCATTTGTTCATCAGAACCCACTGGCGGCAGGGGCTCGCGTGCCTAAGATCCGCTAAAATGTCGAGCATGTGCAAGCAGCTGCACTGGGGCTGTACACTATTACATCAGCACTTCCGTTGCTTACTGCACCCAAAAAACCATCCTCATTTTGTCCTTCAACAACTTCAACGTGGGCGCGACAACACAGTCCATGCCCGATACCAGTCATTCCCTGAGCTCTATGGAAGCAACTGACGAGGCTCTCGACATCCAGGCCCAAGTTCTGCAAACAACCCTCCAGGAGATCACAGCGACGCGACGGGCGAGTGCCGCCAACGAGAAAGATGGCGAGGGTGTGAATGATGATGATGAGGTAGCCGAGGCAGACGACTGCTGTGTCATCTGTCTTGATTCCATCTCAGAACCTTGCACTGCTATGCCATGTGCTCATTCCCACTTTGACTTTGTATGTCTTGTGAGCTGGTATGTCGTCCATTTACGAATTCCCATAGGCTTCGCTGAGCTCACAAAGGGACATACATACATAGGCTTCAAGAACATCCAAACTGCCCACTATGCAAGGCCGCCATCTACAAGGTCCGATACGTTGACTCGACCTCCAACGAGAGCTTCTATCGAGTACCTAATGCCCCGAGGCCGCGCAATAAAAATGAGAACAATGGGAACGGGGACCAATCGGGGAACCCGGCACTATCAAACCTCCTTCGACAGCGCCGTAACGACCAGCGCCGACGACGAGATCGCGACGCTAATACTCATAGTACACCCACCCCAGGGGAAGCTATAGAACGTCGCAGACACATATATCGGCACCAGTTATATTCTTTACGTACGTCGTTGAAGCAAACAGTGAGTCATGGCCAAAGACTAATGCTTACACCACAACTAGACGTTGGCTCAAACCGCATTTCCGGATACAAACCAACCCCAACGCCTGACCAGTTTGCCACTACACCACACCTAATAACCCGTGCCCGTCTCTGGATACGACGCGAGCTACAAGTGTTCGCCTTTCTCTCCGACCCCGAACCAACTGCTGGCCCCAGTGGCAGTACGAGTAATGCCTCCGAACGCGAACTGACCCGCCGCCGAAACAACGCTGAATTTCTCCTCGAGTATATCATAGCCATCCTCAAAACGGTCGACATACAGGGCAGCGCCGGCCAGGCAGAAGATATGCTGGCTGATTTCCTAGGACGAGATCACGCACGCTTGTTTTTGCATGAACTGAGGAGCTGGCTGAGAAGTCCGGCACACTCGCTTGTGGCGTGGGATAAGGAAGTTAAATACCCTCATGATTCAAGCACAGGTGAAGCCAGCAGAAAGCGGAAGGCGCAAAATTCTTTAGATGTGGATGATGAAGGGGAAGATAACATTAGGCGACATGCATCTGGATCCGAGAGGAGTCAGACCCCAAGATGGCCAGAACGCAACACTCACCATCGGCAAACCGGCCATGAAAGGATATGGAGGCGCAGAGACTTTGGCAGGAGTCCTAGACGGGATGGTAACTCTGAAAGTAACCGCCAAGGGCCAGGCTGACCTCCAGTGTCACGCTATGAGATAAATAACCGAGCCGCATCCCTCCCTTTGACGCAAAAGGATGAAAAGTGGAGCTGATAGTTGCATAAATAAGCTGTCGATAAGATATCTGGATGCGAACATCTACGGCCGCGTTCGGGGGCCTAAGTGCTAATCGATGAGGAGATGTTGGGTACCGGCCACTTGACTCTGAGGTTACCAATGGAACCGCATGTGCCATAATGGGAGGCTCCAAAGCAACAGTTGCAAAGCGATGTCAGGCGTCCGTGTGCCTTGACAATCAAGCTTTCGGATATCCCGACAAGTTGGATATGCTTCAGGTCATTTCACGCACTACGCCGCCTCAGAGCATCGATCGAATTTTACCTCATGGAGCTGGTTTTCGCTATCGAAGGGCAGTGGTCAGAATTATTTCGAACTCCATGGTTCTGAGTAAGCGACCAACATGTGGCGGCACTACATGCATGGTGGCGTATGGAAATGGTGTGAAGCGGCTATCAGGCGGGCCAGCAGTCTTGACTCTGCCGCAATGCCCAAGAATTTCAATCAGAAAAAAACAATGGCGGACTTCGAACCTGAGAATATCACAAGAGTTGGGTTAATCTTTAGTGCATGTTGCCACCTACCGAAATCTCCTCGTGGTGCAGCCTGGGTGTTCGAGATATCGACTGGTGTCAAGTGAAGAGGACTGGCAAATTTGAAATAGCGGGATGAAAATTGGGACATCTCCCCGAGAAGTGTCTGTTTAATGACCACCAAGATGGTTGTGCCATGGTGACCTGGGCATCCCGCCTCTTCATGCCCGACACAAAAGCTCCAAGTACCACCCGGTGGTATATTTTGGCTCAAAGCTACCGTCTCAACCGGCCACACCGTCCTGACGCACCTCATGTCCAGCCTATGTCGGTTTGATACATCAGCTCGTTCCGAAGTGGAAGGCATCAGGACTTCCCGAACCCCCATCATGCCAGTCACCCTATCTCACCAACCAAAGCCGCAGCCTCCAGAGGGTTGAGGTTACGGAGCAAGTCATCGGACAATCAATGCCAAGCCAGAATCTTAGAACCGATGATTGGGGAATTTGTCAAGATGGCTGTAACGCCCGTCAGCACACTGTTGCATTGCACGGTGATATTTCTGGGGCAATGGTCTAGCCAGCCAAATACTAACAGCTTTGTGAAAGAAATATGGCGTGTTCTGTTAGTGACGCATACCCACTTCACAACTTCTAGCCCTCAACCCAAGACAGATCTATCTAATATGTCTTTCCACTTCCTACTTCCACGTTCATCCATCCTAAACCATCTCTTTTCTTTCGCCTCGGATGCCGATGGCAATTTCCATCTGGTATTCAAGCCAGTCAGACCTTGTTTCAACTTGTTAAAAGCCTCCTTCAACATGGGGCCGTAACGCCTTCATTCATCCAAAACACCAAAAGCGAAAAGCGATGATCTGCTTCCCGCCCGCTTCAGGGTCCCCTTCAAATATTCAACCTTTGGCAAACGGCTAGTGATTAAGAAAACGACAACAGACTACAACGACGACAACAACAACACTGGGGAAAGTCAACGATTCCCCTTCCTGGATGTGAGAACAGCGCTATAACTAAAATATGCCCCCCGTGACGGCCTCTGGGAAAGAAACTTGAGCTCCCATACTGAGATTGAAGTTCTCCACTTCATCCTCCCATTGCGGTCAGTCGGAAAAATCAAGCGTCCTTTCAATTCGATAATGCTGGGGATCTTCTGTCATTTCACCATTATCGCTTCACCGACTTTCATGTAGCTACTCATGACCGTTCAGGGCTGCAGGGCAGTGAGGTTCCCTATTTCAACTCTGTTCGTCCGTCAGTCCGTTCGTCGTTCCTAAGTTTAGGCTAAGTTCGGTTCGGTTTCACGACACGGAGCGGCTCATCACATAACTTCGGCTCAAGGCGGTGCGATTGCGGCTTGAACTACGGCTTGATCACGACTACGACTGCGCTTTGCTCTGCGCTCTCTAGAAGTGTGCGTACGCAAGTCAATGGTTTGCTTGGTTGGAAAAGTTGAAAAGGAATAAACAGAAACATGATTCTAGTTCGGACCGCTGCTGCGCCCTTCTCCACCTCCGTCTCCGTCTCTGTTACCGCCGTCATCTCCCGAGTTACCTGGTCCCTTCTCCTGGCAACGTTCTTCTACTCAACATGTGTCGCCTCGGCTAGCATCAATGTGGTCCGCCGCGACGGCAACGGCGACAATGGCATCATCCCGGCCGGGCACACTCAAAGTCCGACCCTCCCTTTTACGAGCAACAGTAACAGCCTGGCAGGCCGACCCCAAAAGCGAAGCACCACAGAACACGTCATCCTCTGTGACTGCCTCTCCGCCCAAGGGATTCGCTCATCACAAATGGCCTACTACAGCGCCGAAGTCCACGGCTTACCGACAGGCGGCGTGGCGAGCGTGGAGACGAAATTCAACACGACGGCAGCATGGTACAACGATACTACGTCGGCAACGTGGGCAGACACGGGCGTCACTTTCAAGGCGGTGATTGGGTACCATGTCGCTGAGAACGATTACTTGGGCAAAGGGAATAATGGCTATGGCGATTTTACGTGTTGGCAGAGAGCGAAGACGGGGTTTTCGTATGATTTGAATGGGGATGGAAATGTGTGTGCAATGTTGATTGATTGTAATAAGGATACTGCTCCTTGTAAGTCACTATACTTGGCTCGTGTGATGAATGGGAAAGCAAGTGGGAAATTCGCAGAAGCTAACTCTCGAGGGAAAATATAGCAACCAATCCGGCTTATGTACCCTTGGGTTCAACCACTACCACAGGCACCCCCGCCACTTCTTCTTCTTCTTCTTCTCCTTCTTCCTCTTCCGACCCAGCAGCATCGGCCCAAAAAGACAAAGTGATCTCCAATGGAGCAGTAATCGGCATTGCCGTAGGAATCGTCGGGGCCTTCATTTTCCTCGCCGGCGGAGCCAGTTTCCTCGTTGCCCGGCGACGACGACAAATCAGAAAGCGACAGCAGGAACAAGAGCAACGACAGCGAAAGGAAGCGAGGACAGAGTCGACCATTACCGACCCAAATACCGTTTACGAACTGGATGGGGGGTGGCATCGACACGAGATGGGTGACGATACAGGGCACTACGAGATCGACGGGCAGGTCCGGTGCGAGATGGACGGGGTTGACGGGGAGATCAAGGGGAAGATGGATGATTTGTTTGCTGAGGCGGACGTGAAGGAGGTCATTATCTCGAATGAGAAGGTCGATTCAAAGAAAGCAATAATTGATGAGGAGATTGATGATAAGAAGAAGAAGAGGTATGTTGGTGGTGTTAGTGAGAAAGAGAAGGAGGTGAGGAGGGATAAGGAGGAGCGGGAGCGGGAACGAGAACAGCAAGAGCAAGAACAGAAGCAACAGCAGGAGGAACAAAAGAGAAACAGAGATGCCGAACAGCTACCACCAGTTTCACTATTATCACCACTCTTACCGGCGTGGGCGGCCGGAGCAGGGACGTCTTGGACGGAAGAAGTAGGGCAAACGCCATTTTGCTTGCCGGCCTTGATGCCGGAGCCGGAGAAGTTCATGGCGGAGGATTTCCGAGCATACAAGGAGAAGAACAACGACAACGACAAGGATGAGACGAATTTCAAGTTCCGGTTTGAGGAGGAAACGCAGAAGTACATGAAGGTAGAGGTACCATCACCAACAGGAGCCACAGGCAATGGGGAGGATGCCCATGCCTCTGAGGATGATAGTAGCGGCGGTCAGGAGGGGAAGAAGGAGGAAGGTCTGCCGTAGGTCGCATGGTATTTACCTCTAGTAGCATAGCATATCAGCGGAGTGGAGGATCACCGCCTGCATCGGCCGGGTGAGGCTCACGATTTATGATGACAATATACCCAACTTGTGAACATGTTCACCTTATGGTGTTCTCTTATGTTTGGGGACGACTGTCGCGTTTCATTATTCCTATCGGATAGCGACGTAAAAGACTCGCATCATTGATAGGCATATACTCGGCGGACAGGAATAACATTTGATGTAGATCCGGAAGTTGAAAGCCGAGGGGTCGATAAGTATCGAATTCATCTGCCGCAATGCCGCTTTGACATGACATGGAAGTGTGGCTAACAAGAGGCAGTGCAAGTGCAAGAACCGCCTAGCGAGCCTGCGCTAGGTACCTTAGATCGGTTGTAGGTACGCAGTAGGTAAGTAAGGCGTGACCGGAGCGTCGTCCGCATGCTTCAACAACAACTTTTTTTTTTTTTGGAACAAGGATGTAACGGACTGGCCGATGCGCCATGGACGATCGCGAATGCTGAGTGGACGAAACATGTGAAAGACTCGAAAAGAAAAGAGGACGCTGATTTGATCAAACGGGGTGTCAGCAGGAACAGCGCGGATCACCGTTCGTCGCCGAGACCGGGCAGCGCCGAGCCAAGACGACGAACGGGAGAGGACCCGAAGGCGCTGCGGAAGGATGGTTCCTTGGCGCTTGGCGGATGAAACTGAAGATTGTTGTCGCGATGCCGAGTATCCGGGCCGTGAACCCTCAAGAACGAGTACACTACACATACCGCCCGCTAGTGTACATAGTCAGATGGTCAATGTTGTAGACCTGACCTGACGAGAAACTTGAGTGTGGAGGAGGGCATGTGACGTCATCAAATTCTTGGAGAAACTTGTCGTTCTTTAGACTGGAACAGTTGGGGTCATTTGCGCAAACCTAGGTACCTAGGTGATTACTACCTAGGGTCGTTGGGAAGGTTGAGTTGTAGGACATGGTATCGATCTTGGCAGTAAATAGGAAAAAGTCACCTCAAAGCTTGGTTGAAGCCGATCTTACTAGTACCGATGGAATTCAAGGAAGCGCAGTGTAGACAAGATAAAAAAGGGAGATCAACCAAGGTCATTGTAGCTTCCTTCCTCGGATGTCACAATGGGAAAAGCTGACTCGCTGAGTCATTCACTGCCCGGCTGGGCTGTGTGAATGCCGAACCGAACGCAGGCGCAGCGGGGTGGTGGGCATGTGGAAGCCCGGGGGGAGACGGGCAGGGAAGAGCTGGGCTGGGGGAACGGCCTTCCATCCCTCCACCAAATCAGAGACAGCGACCCTGACAGCGACCCGGACAGGGACCCGACGTACAGCCGCGCGTGAAAAACCGTGCAGATATCCATGTGCCCTGCTGATCCTCCATTGAGTACCTTAGTCTTTTTCTTGCCATTCTTGGAAATACAAGTAGCTTATATACCCCATCATCCCGGGCCCAGTAACTGTCGTACAACTCCCCTCGACTTCCAACTCGTCGTTTACTTCAAGGTTCGACAACCAGCCAAAAAGCGCAACCAAGGGCACTTGAAGACAACGAACCTGGACTTGAATCGTGGTGGTGGAAAAAGTAACATGGGATTGGCCAACCAAACGAGCACAACAGAACACTAATCCCTACGACGACTGGAGCAGACTGATTGGACTCTGTGGATTCTTCCCACATTGCAAACATGGCTCTCCCCTCTGCCGCATCAGAGCACTACCTTGAGCAACCCACGTATGATGATCCTCCTGAGGACAGTTCACGCGAGCAAAGTCAAAACGAACCTCAAGAAAATGACGATAACCCACCAGGTGGATTCGATCCAACTCCGCTCCCCGACGCTCCTCCTGGGTATACCATCAAAATCACCTTCCACAAGGCTATCAACCTCCCAGTGGCCGATATCCAGACAGTATCCGCCGATCCATACATCCACGCCACACTGACTGCTGATGTCCCCAAGCGACACCCAGAAGACCCTCCACTCACGCGCAGGACACGGACTATACATCATAGTCTGGAGCCGGTATGGGAGGAAGACTGGATTGTTGCCAATGTGCCAACCACAGGATTCGTACTAAAATGCCGCCTATACGACGAGGACTGGCCAGACCATGATGACCGACTGGGCAATGTTACCATTAAGGTGGATCACCTAGACGAGGACTGGCCGGGATTTGGACTGGATGGCAAGTTCTTTGAAGTTAGGAAGCGTTCGGGCAGCAAACGGGCATATTTCCACAAAGGCATTGAGGCCCTCATGAATGGACTGAAATGGACAACACCTCAGATACACATCAGCGTTAATGTCCTCGGCCTCTCGGATCCACCTCATGCCCAGATGTGCACTCTGGGTCCTACCTATTGGGTCAAGCACTTCAGTCCCATGATCGGGCGGCTGACAGGCACGACAGCCGGATCAGACAGCGATGACAACAGCAATATGCCACAAAAATACGAGTGCGTGATCCAAGCTCAAAGGTCGAGTATGACGAAGCAATTGCTGACAGACAGAGAGCAGTTTCCAAGCCAACGAAATCCAACTTGCTGGGCCAGTTCCTCCCAAGCTATACCACCGCTACGTCGAGTTCCGTCCCATTATCGGCAAGATGTTTTCGCAAAAAGGTTTCAGGGGTCACATCCTGAACAAAGTTCTTCACAAGCAACACAGGCGAATCTACAATTTCGACTCTAGTACCCAATACGGGATATTTGCAGAACGCAGCAGGGAGGCTTCTGTACAGTTTCTCAAGATGGCGCATTATGCGGAAGGAGGTCGCATTTTCACCTACGTGCTCACCTTGGACGGCTTGCTGCGCTTCACCGAGACGGGCAAGGAATTCGGTATTGATCTACTGAGCAAGCACACCATGCACTCAGACGTGGCGACCTACATCGCCTGCTCGGGCGAGTTCTTCATCAGACGTATCTCCAAGCGCCATAGGCACCATCACCCTCACACGGACTCTTCAAGCCACCATTACAATGACCAGGAAAGCGGGAATGGCGAAAGCAGCACCTGCGAGAACGGGTTCGACCACGAGACACACGATCACCCAAGCGCATCATCCGAAACCTCTCGCGACCCGGAGGACTACAAGCTCATCATCGACAACGACAGCGGCACCTACCGCCCAGACAAGTGCGTCCTGCCTGACCTGCAGGCGTTCCTGCAGGGGCAGTTCCCGGGTCTGCACATTCGGGCGCTGGATTGCGGCGACGAGGAGCACCAGAAGGCCAAGAAGGAGCAGCTGGAGATCAAGAAGAAGGAGGGTGCCAAGGTCCGCATGGTGTTGAACCGCAGCCCGAGCTCGAGCAGCTTCAGCTCGGATGACGAGAGTCGCCTGGGAGATTTGGATGCGATGGATGATGATACGCCGAGGTACAAGAGTAAGAAGGAGAGGGTGTTTGAAATGGTGGAGGATCCGAGCACGTGGAGGGACTGGGTTCCGGGTGTGAACAGCGGCGGGCACGGGCACGGGCACGCGGAGCAAGCGAGTGGGAACGGTGGAGGGAGAGCGGAGTGACCAAGACGGTTTAGGGGATTTTCGCGGCTGTTTTTTTTTTTTTTTTTTTTTTCTGCAAGTGATACCATGAAAGATATGAGAGTACGGGTTTGGAGCGGTAATGGATTACGCCTAGTAATAAGTATTGATGGAAGTGGCTCGAACGAATGTGGTTATATATTTATACGTTGCGCTATAATATTAAGGAGTATCAGCAACTCAGGTACTTCTATCAGCTGGCTTGGCTTAGTTTGGCCGTTGTGAATATGCGTTTATGAGCTTTGAATGGAGCAAGGCGGACTCGCTGCGTTATAGTATACCGTAAAACAACATTAACCACCACAAAAGAATTGTCATTCTGGTAATCCATACCATCAACTTCATTTTCCTCATCTCGTCCAAGAATCACAAGCAACAGCCAAGAGGCGTACAGTGAGGTAAGGTTATGTAGTGCCTTTTCCCCTTTACCCCATGGGTTCGTCTACAATAACTCCATATGTACCTCTACGGTTACCCATCTCATACCGAGGGCCCCATTCAGTGGGTCCGTCCCGTTAACTGCAAAGACGGAGATGGTGATGGTGCTGGGGCCGCACTCATACCCCAGTCCTCAGTCTTCTTCCATAGTAACCGCAGCGCAAATGGAGATTTGGATGCGGACATTCCTGTCTTCTCTGTATAGTACACATATATTATGGGAAGGTTGAAAATTGGGAACATAGTCAGGACATTGAAAGATATCAGGATGTGGAAAGAAAATGATTGATGCTGCACGATTACAATCCAGTACCGTGGAGTAGTACCGTGTACACTACCTTTAGCGCATACTCGTTACAAGTTGAGACCATGAAGTTATATACTTATAGACGTCAACACCTTACACTACTGAGTATATGACCATATATTACTACCGCTCGTAGCAAGCAACACTCCGACTGAAGACGCGGCCGGGAAATGCAAAGAACACTCACCAGTAGTCCCCGCCAAGAGAGGAACATATCTACCTAGAACTAGTGTAGTAGTGGACGACGGACGGGTCGCATGGAAGGCCCGAAGCGACGACAGTCCGTCATTCAGTTGCCGGGACCTCCCCTGCATGCAGTCCGGGTCGAGCTCCATCCAGCCAGCTGTGAGGTTGCATGACGAGAGTTTGTGACGAACTGGTAATTGACATTCCCTTCCCCCGTTAGCCTCCGTTAAGTGGTCGGCATGTACTACGTACGGTATTGTACACTGAAGAACTATCCATCCTAGTGCTAACCAACCAACAAAATACCTAGCCAGCTGGAACGCTGGAATTGGGGATGGTATCGAGTGTAGGCAGGCATTGGATGCTGAGGCTTCCATTGTAACGAATGGCTGGATGGAACCTAGGTAAGGAAGGAAAAGGATGATAGGTGGACGGATGATGGGAAAGAGATGCCCGGTCGGATGATAGCCCGTGCGCTGGTGGACTGCACTAACAAGGGACGGGCCCCAGTTTCTGTTTTGCTAGAGATAGACCTGGAGTCGACGAAACGAAGGGGGTAGATAGGTATATTTTATGTACATCAACGGTTGTTCCCAAAGATGGGACAAAATCAGCGCGTCGATCTTCAAGGAGAAGTCGAAGTGGTAGAAAGAAGGAATTCTGTAGTGAGTTACTCTGATAGACAGAAATATTTACCTAGGTAAGCACTAACAGAAAAACATCGGCATGTGCTCTGCCCGGCCCGTGGTAAATAAGCTGCCCCACAAGGCCAGCGAAACGATGCATCCTTCTCCTGATTATCTTGGTAGCGTTCCCCGGCATAATACACTACACACCTTGCTGTGTACCGTCTCCCGTAATTTTACATTGGCCGACGTGCCATTCCACTTGGACTGCTTGGCGACACTTTTGAAGCTCCTCCTATCCATCCGCCATCAAGTTCCCGTCCACCTCGAATCTGTTTCAAATTATTGTCCAGGCCCTGGGACTTGGTCGCTGACAGTTCTCCTCGTCGATTGCTTAGAGGCAAAAAGCAATTACACAAGCTATATCCGGCTATAACCGTAGCCCATCGCATCCCATTCCCGGGCCGTGAGACAAGTTCCAGTGGAAAGGAAAGCTGAGGATCGACAAGCAACGAAGCCATACCACGCCTGGGCAATTACACAATTACACGCCCATTATTTCGATTTTAATCCCAATTCCAATCCAAAAGTCCACCCCGAGCGAACGTGCCCCTTGTCGGCCACGGCGCAGACCGACCGCCGTTAACGAAACGAGCGAGGCTTGCACTTCCCACGCGACCAAGAGACCCCGTCCGTCTGTTACTGTGCATCCCGAACGTCTACTCTCTCTCTCCGAGTCCGCTCCCGACTACATACACTTACTACTACATACCTTGACCTACTTAGGTAGTACTTGGCGTTGAGGTGGTATTACGCGACAAGGAAAAAAAAAAAAAAAAAAGAGTCCCGAACGTCGCAATTCTCCGAGACCCCGACCGCCCCCAACGACGAACAGAATATCCCATTCCCAATTCCATGTTTGCATCTTCGACGACAGTACCATCCTACAATTACAAAGACGCTCTTTTTGTCCGCCAATTCCGTTAATAATCTCCTTGGTTCCCTCGGTCCCCTTGTCACGGATACTACTGTCCTTCCCCCTCAATCACCTACCTATTCTCGCTTCGATAGCTTGCGCCTCGCTCCATAACTTGGATATTTTCATACCCCCGACTTCCCCCAAGGTAGTAATTGCAGTCGCTGGTGGCCAGAAGCGGATGCGGACCGGGTCCCGTCCCGACGGCGCGGAGTGATGCAGACGGCAAAAGGGAAGGCCGAGGCGCTTGGACGGAAAGCCAAGGTGTGTGTGTATGAGAGAGAGAGAGAGAGGATATGCACTTGGGTTGCGTTGCTTTGGCGTTGCTTGCCCGCCTGCCTGCTTCGATCGAGCCTGCTTACCCCCCCTTCCCATAATCCCATCCATTCAATATCCGTACGTTCAAGATTGCAGGAATGGGAATGCTGACACAGAAGCCTTGCCCATCACAGCTTGCGAGTTCATATCAGGAGTTGCTCGAGTAGGTTCCCCAATTGCGCTCCTCGGACGAAACAAGACCCCATTTGCTAATCACCTTCTGTCATCTCTTCTGTTGTGCAGCGAGTTCTCGAGCAAAGACCTTCGATCGGTTGGAAACTATACCCTCGGACGACTAATTGGCAAAGGATCCTTCGGCAAGGTCTACTTGGCCACCCACAAACTTACAAATGGCTCCAAGGTGTGTTGCGCTGGCGGCCTCTTTCTGTCCCTTCCGAGACACTCGGGCTAATTCGAACTTCAACCTTTCTCTTCGGTCGCATATATAGGTCGTGCTCAAGTCAGCCAACAAGGATGACACCAACCTCGCTCGCGAAATCCATCATCATCGCCAGTTCGTCCACCCGCACATCGCCCGACTATACGAGGTGGTCGTAACGGAGAACTTGGTATGGATGGTGCTAGAATATTGTCCAGGTACGAAAGCAAATACCATGACCGCCTTTCCATCTCGTATGCGCCCTCTCTAAAGTTACATTGACGTGTTTCACAGGCGACGAGTTGTACAATTACCTCCTTCAACATGGCAAGCTACCGGTCGACAAGGTGCAGAGGATCTTTGCGCAACTAGTGGGCGCCGTGTGCTACGTCCATCGACAATCTTGTGTCCATCGAGATCTGAAACTGGAAAACATCCTCCTCGACAAACACGAGAACGTCAAGCTATGCGACTTTGGTTTCACACGCGAATATGAGGGCAGTGCCAAGTATCTGCAGACGTTTTGCGGTACCATCTGTTACTCGGCTCCGGAAATGCTAAAGGGCGAAAAGTATGCGGGCGAAAAGGTGGATGTTTGGAGTTTGGGGGTTATTCTCTTCGCCCTTCTCTGCGGCGAGCTTCCCTTTGACGATGATGACGAGCAAGTTACCCGGCGAAAGATTCTTGGCGAAGAACCAGTTTACCCCGATACCCTTCCGGAAGATGCGCTATCTCTTCTAAAGACACTACTATCCAAACGACCGCTAATACGACCGTCTCTGCCCGATATCCTCGCCCACCCCTTTCTCTCCGAATACGCGCCACAACAACAAGAGATTTTGAAACTCGAGCATCCACCGCCGTTCTCAACGCCGTTGGAGAAAGAGACGTTACATCGGATGCGAAGCGCTGGGGTTGATACGGAGGCGGTGATGGAGAGCGTCATAGCCCAGAAGTGCGACGCCCTTGCTGGCTGGTGGACGCTATTGATCGAGAAGGAGGAACGGAAAGCGGCGAGACGGGAACGAAAGCGCAGGGAAAAGGAGGAGAACCGAAACTCGAGACGCTTCTCTCAGGCTTCCAGTCGACTCAATGCTTTGGCTACTGTAGAAGAGTCACAGTATGCCCCGTTCGGAGAGCAGCCACAGAGACCACGAGGGCGAAGCGAGAGCAGGAGAAGCGGGCACTACCCGGCTTTGCTCATCCCGGATATGCCCAGCTTGTCCGACTATCCCAGAAGCGCAACTGAAACTCGTAGTCCGATAGAGGGCGATATGCCACCTCCGCCGCTGGATAAGGACTCAATTAGGGGCAGATCTACCAGCTCCTCGCGGCACAGGAAGCCGATTCCTCCGCCCAAGGAGGGTATTCTGAGGAGTGCGCGATCGAGAGGCTCAACTCTTCATTTGGTCACTACGAGTGAAGTTCTGGACTTGAACGGGAGTCTACAGCTGCCTGATGACCAGAACCAGGTGAAGAAGAGGCCGTCTAAGACCAAGATTTTTTGGAAGAACTGGACGCATTGGCTCTTTGAGAGTACACGGCGGCATAAGAACTCGCAGAAGCGCGCCAGTCAATCGACCCCTAATCTAGCGGATAAGGCCGCCGTGCAGAGTGCGAAGGATGGCAAATCCAAGGATGGGGAGATTCAACGGCCGCAGACGAGTAAGTATCCAGCAGCGAGCTCTCCGATCACATCGGGTACGGCTGGTCTACCTAAGGGTGTAGTAGCCAACGGCTACGCCAACAAAGCGTCACCGGCGCTCTCCGCAGGCTCTGCACCGTTTAAGAACAGTAACGGCTGTGTCGGCCTTTCGAGTTCGCTACCGTCCTCTTTGCCACCAGTTCCACGCACATACACGTCAGGCTCCCACAAGCGACAGTCCCTATCGCCATCACCCGTAACACCGCGCTCCACCATGCGGCGAGCCTCTGGTACCGCGGGCCTTCGTGGCAGGAAGTCCACCTCTTCGTCGGTCTCCTCCATCCGTTCAATGCACCCCACCCACCACCATACCCACAGCAAAGCCAGTTCTACCTCCTCCAACAATTCCGTTTCTACATCGGTCTCAAAATCTGCCTTACAAGCCAGCCGCAGTCCGCACCACTCGGTCAAGGTTCTCCCCGCCACGCCAACAACCGTCGGCTTCCCAAGCAACATCCGCTACGTCCGTGACCGCACCGGCCCGCCACTAGGCATCGGCAGCATCGGAGGCCCCAGTCTCTTTGCCAACTCGCCCAATGACTACGGCTCTTCCGATGACGGCCGCCTCAACGCCGCCTTCCTCGGCAATGGCGGCGGTGGCAGAGGCGGTCTCTCCGCCCTCAACACCAACACGCAGTACTACCACATGCCTCCCGCCCCTGGCTCGCCTAACCCTTTTGCCTCGGTCAATTCGGGAGGATATTTTGCTCCGAGGGCACCGGGCAACGGATCGCCCGTAGTTGGACCCGGTGGCCATGGCGGCGTCATGTTCGCCAAGAGAAAGAAGAATATCTTCAAGGGCCCGGTACTCAACTTTGGCGGCAGTGCCGCTGGTGCTAGCAGTAGGCAGAGAGAGGAAAGGAGTAGCAGCGGTGCGTCCGGGTCAGCTTCGGCGAGTCATTCAAGGAGTGCGAGCGCTAGTGGTATGGGGCGGAGGAGTGGGGAGATTACGATCCAGGAGGAGGAGGAGCCTGGGGAGGAAGAGGAAGAAGAACAGAATGCACATGGTGGCGGTGGATATAGTAGCGGTGGTGGTGGCTATCACAATAGCCATTGGGGCGGAAGCAGGACGGGCGCAGGTTGGGGAGGACTAGGGATGGCGGGCATGGAAGAGGAAGAGGAGGTGGAAGAGGTGGATAGCTTTAGTCCCATTATTACCGGGCCAGGCGAAATTGTGGAGGAGAGGATCATTGAGGATGGGGAGGAAGAGGAAGAAGACGATGACGCCCAGGAGAGTGCGGACGAAGGTACGATTACTGATCAGAGATCGAGAAGGTCGAGACCTAGGTCGCAGGATCTTGACGAGGAGGAAGAAGAGGGATTGAATGCCGCTGGTGACGCGAGGCGGCACTCGAACTCGAACTCGAACCCGAACCCGATTCAGACTCCAACGAGGCCGAGCACTCACGGGGTGGAAGAAGAAGAAGAAGAAGAAGATCATGTCGATGTCGGTGAAGAGTTCAAAGGGCTTGGGTACGATGTCGGGGTCGCGATAACTACGGCACCCCACAGGCTGAGCGCCGACGGGCCTCCGCTCTCGTCATCAACTGTTCGGGCCGTCCCGGAACAACACCAACAACAACAACAGAAACGCGGGCACAGAAGGGGATGGAGTAATGGGACTAGTAGCAGCGGTGGTGGTGGAAGTAATAACAATGGGGAAGGGACTAGTGGTAAGGTTAGCAGATGACGGTTAGTGAGGCGGGCCTTGCATATAACTAATAAGTAAAGTGGTGTCGTGTATGTGTGTGAGTATAAAGAAGGGATAGGCAACAAACAGACCAGACACCGGGGCCAGGAGAACAAACGATCGATTGGGGAGGGGGTGGGGGTGCTGAAGACTGAATTGATATGAAACGACAGGCGGATGCATTGGTTGAGATGGCTGGGAGATGTTGATCGGTTGGTTGTCAGAATGGAAGGAGGCGAGGGCGGTGTCTGTTTATACCAACTACATCTACTTGCACTTAGTTTTTTTTTTTCTTATCTTTTTTTTCTCTTATTTTTATTTTCTTGCTTATACAAACTTACATATACATACAGATGTACCATACCATATCATACCATACCATACATAGAGATACCTAACTAACCTACCACATAGCTACTTAGTCTGGGGCTGACTCGTTGGACGAAGGAGGCGGAAAGGGAAAAAAGAGATGAGGAAAATAGGAGGGAGGGAAAGTAGCCAGGGGGTCGTGTTCAGTTGTCTTCTTCTTTTTTTATCCCTCACACTTCTACACTTCACTTCTACGTTACCTATTATTGTTATTTTGAGCAAGGCCCGCCTCACTACTTTTTTGCCTTTTTTTTTTTTTACCTACCTACATATAGGTACTTATCACCTCTTTACATTATCGTCATCACTTTTTTTTTCTTCCGAGTCTCTATAGAAAGTCAAAGATACCATTTAGTTTTTCTTTCTCGTATTTGGTTGATACATGTACATGCATGGAATTGTGTATTGAACTTTGGTGGAGGGAGTGACGTGCAGAGAGAGAGGGAGAGAGAGAGAGAGATCAAGAGAAAAGTGATGATTGAAATGGATATGTATCACTACATCCAGCAGCAAGATTGCGCTTAGGTACACCTTTACAGAGTGGATTGTGATAGATATGTAAACTTGATAATTGGTGTCTGCTGTTGATGTCACTGATAAATGCAACAACAAACAAAAGAAACGAAAAAGAAAAAAAAAGAAGAAAAAAAAAACTTAAAGACCTAGAAAACAGACCAAAATTGCAAATGCTAAAATAAAAATAAAAATAAAAGACTATTTCCTCCCCAATGGTATCAAACCCTTTTTGTTTCCCCCCACCCGCTTCCAAATTCCAAACAACTTAAAACCCCAGACGTATGTGTAGCTAGGTATTTACAAAAGAAATTCTTGTTCTTCTTCAAAGCACAAACTGGTAGATCAAAATCCGTGGGCCAGCCCCCCCTCTTATCTCATATCCCATTCCATTCCTCAGCAGAGCTCCTCTCCCCCTTGCTCACTCACTTACTCGACGGATATAGTGTAGTATCCATGATCCTCCAAGTCACTAACCTGACTCACGCAGCGGCAGTAGCAGCAGCAGTACCAACCGCCGGCCCATCCACCGTCTTCGTTGCCGTGACCGTCTGCGTCTCCGTAACAGTCGCCGTCTCATTATGAATCAGCGTATCCGTCACCCTAACCGTCGAAACCTCCTTTTTCGTCTCAGTAACCGTTTCCTTTGTTGTTATTGTTGCGGTTTCGGTTGCAGTTTCGGTTTCGGTAACCGTCTGGACCACCACCTTTGCTTCTTGCGTCTGCGTAGCTGTCGCTGTTTCAGTAACTGTCACCGACACAACAGAGACTGTGACTGCACTTTGACTGGCAGAAACAGCAGCACTACTTTGCTCGGCAGAAACAGAAACAGAAACAGAAGTACTGGCAGAAACAGCAGCACCGGCCAACTTGACATTCCCATTCCCATTCCCATATACATTCAACTCGTTCTTGTGGCCGGGGGAGTACTGGTACTGAGGGGGTTTGAACAGGCGGTCGACTGTTGCCCAGTATTGTGCTTCTGATGCTTGTTGTTGCTGTTGTTGAGGGTCGAGAGAAATAGCAGCAGCAGCAGTAGGGGCGGCGGTGACTTTGGCGGCTGCTTTGATGAGGCCGTTGCCGGCAACAATGCCCGTGGGAGCAGAAGGGGCGGAAGGGGCGGAAGGAGCGGAAGGGGCGACAGGAGCAGAAGGAGCAGAAGGGGCGGAAGGAGCGGAAGGAACAGAGGGAACTTGGATGGATTGAGTGGGAGCTTCAAAGGCATCGTAAGAGAGCAAGTCGGTCACGGTGCCGGTGACGGGGATGATTACGAGCGGGTCATCGTCGGTGGTGCTGCTGGAAGAAGCGGCGCTGCTTTCGGCGCTACTGGTGATGATGGGTGCGATGGTGGTGGTGGTGGTGGTGATGCTGCTGCTGGTAATGTCGCTGGTGGTGGTCACGGGAGCAGGAGCTGAAGATGGGGCTGAGAGTGAAGAGCCTTTGAATGTAGAAATACTTTGGTTAGGAAACGTCGTGGAATGAGAGTAGAAGGTGGTATGGTGGAGAAAGGGGAGGTGGTGGCACTAGGAGGAGACGGCTTACTACTGCTAATGGTCGAAAAGACGCTGGCGGTCGACGAAAGGATGCTGCTCGAGGAGACTAGAGGCATACTAATGACGGAGCTGTAGCTCAAGGTGGGCTCGGAGCTGCTGACGGAAGGAAAAGAGGAAGATGAAGTCGTAGCTACAGATGACACAGCCGGATGTGCCGAGCTAGGATCTATGGTGAAAGTGATCGGGTAGGTGTTGCCGCCATCCGTAACGGTAGCAGTCACCGTGATGAGTGTCTTGCTGCTGTCAGTAGTAGTTGTAAGAGGCAAACTCGCCAAAGAGGACGAAGTGACCGAAGCGGACGAAGAAACGGGAGGCTGGACCGCAATAACACTCGATGAAGATGATGTCGCAGAGCTCGTCGTAGGCGGCACGGGGGCAATGACCGATGAAGCTGCAGCAGAAGTAGTGATAGCGCTCGACGATAAAGGTACTCCTCCAGGAGGAGGAGGCTCAACAACGGTAACAGTCACCGTCACCGGACCGACGCTCTGCGTAGCAGAACTGCTCTCAGATCCATAAGGAGGAGGCACCGTCATGGTCGTCGTGCCGGCAGATTGCGTAACCACCACTGTCTGCGTGACCTCTACCTCTCCTCCTCCTCCTCCTCCTGCCCCACTACTACTTCCTCCGATGGGAGCAGCAACAGACCCCAAAACCTTTGCCGCCTCATCCGGCTCGTAGCAATCAATCACCACACCTTGGACGGTAGTCATGGGCATGACGAAGCACTTCTTGCCACTGCCGCACTGAGCCACGTTGAACTTGCCCTGGGCGTTGCAGTAGGCACGACCACCCTGCACACAAGCGGCCTGGCCGGGTGTGCAGGTGGTGTCCTTGGTGAGACTGGAGAACTGCTCGTTGTAGCGGCGAGCGTCGGCGAGGTTCTTGGCGTAGATCTCGGGGGAGACGGTGGTGGTGGCGGAGGGGAGGGCGCCGGTCACGGCCGTGGGGAGGTCGTTCAGGATGTTGCTGCTGGTGACGGCGGGTTCGTTTGGTTGTTGAGTGTTCGAAGCCGCGGCGGATGATGATGTTGCTGCCGCTGACGATGAGCTAGCGGAACCTGATACCGTCACAAACACTCCCCCAGGCGCGCCTGCGACACCACTACTGCTAACCACAGCCGCCCCCGTCGTCGATGTTGAGGACTTTCCAAAGTCACTCGGAAAGTCCGTCGTAACTCCAAT
This sequence comes from Neurospora tetrasperma FGSC 2508, assembly GCF_000213175.1. Lineage (NCBI taxonomy): Eukaryota > Fungi > Ascomycota > Sordariomycetes > Sordariales > Sordariaceae > Neurospora > Neurospora tetrasperma. Next base: position 2,939,768 of record NW_009799103.1, on the reverse strand, counting down.
AAACCCTGGTATTGTGTAAGATACCACAATTGTCGTCGATCCACCGCCGCCCTCTGCTAATGTTGTTGTCGTCGTCCCATCCTCATCATGCCTTTTCTGCCACGCCGCCTGCCTCCGTGCCTCACGACTCCTGAGAGGACCAGCCTCAGCAGCAGTTGTCAAAAGGCCGACAAGACCCAGTATTGTTGTGGCAGGTCGCATTTCGTTGGTGGTTGTTGGTGTTGTTGTGATGCTCGAGTGAGTATATATGCGTGTATGGGTGTAACCGATGGTCTGAGACCCGGAGTACCCGTGGAAGGTTTTTGAGAAAAGAGAAAAATTGAATTGAACCCCAAATTTGCTTGTTTATCCTCCGTTGAATCAAATTATGGTGTAAAAGTGAGAGAATCGAATTGATCGACACCGACCAGTCGAATAGAACTAAGATCCCCCTTCGGTTGTTCCTGAAGGCGTAAGGCGGGCGAAGGACGGATGATCTCGTGGAAGCGGTGGTAAACTTGACGAAAGGAGATCAATTGCTTCTTTGTGTTACTACTCCCCTTTGCCAACGGGATCCAATATGATTTGTAATGTGTGTGTTGGGCGGTTAAATTCCCAAACAATATGGAAGTCGAATGTGTGGGGACAACTGAAGTAAACGCTTGTATAGTGAAAACAGACGCTGATGATGAGTAATGACGAGTGAAGGAAAGGAGAGAACTGATAGAAACAGACAAAGATGATCAAGTTCCAAAAACCAATAAGTCAGAACCAGAGAATGATGGAAACACACAGACCAAAGAAAATATGGGGAGAAAAGAGGGAGAAGAGGAAGAGACAGAAAGTTCAAAGCAGAGAAGATATCATGAGCCAGTACATAGCCCAACTACAAAGCCGCCCCAAAGGTGCCTCTTCTTCGTTGGGCTAGCTAGCTAGCTAGCTCCAGAAAAACCACATGGTCCTCGATGCAAGATGCGATGACAGGTAATGTCGCGTCACGAAACCCACGCACCATTCCTCTTTTGAGAAAGCCGCCGCCCTATGAGAATCTCTCCAGGCCCCCAGTCTTGATTGTCCTTTGGATCGGGTTGCCCAGAGAATTGGGCATGGATGTAGGCATGGTAAGAGACGCTGCGCAGCATCGTGAAATCACTGGATAGCTGGCGGCCAACTTTCTCGACCAGCCAAGCATCGTGATTAATTATCCGGTATATGCCATGGATATGGACATGGGGAGGGGGAAAAGCGTAGTACCGCATGGAAGAAAAAGTGCCTAGACCTTTTCGTTCGACTGGCCCAGTCACTGTGAGTCGTCGTTGGTCGTCTTTGGAGTCAATACTGTACACTAGGTGAATATCCACTTGCTCGGCATATCGATCCAGGCACACAACTTGGACGTGGGGAGATAGTATGCCTCTTCCTCACTGGATGCCCTGCTAACAAAGACGCCCTCATTCCTCGTCAGTCAGGTTCTCCGCGCATATGATTCGTATCGAGTCAGCTCTTAGTGTCCATGTTGGGCGCTTCATGGCCAAGCGTTCTTTGTCTTCGACTAGGGGGATCAGCGAGTGACTGGTGGTCGTTCACCGTCACTCACTGGGTATGAAAAAGAAGAAAATCATCAACCAACGAAGTCCCCTTGTCTCTCTCCTCCCCCTTTGTTTCCCAAAATAAGCATTCTCTCACATTTCACGAACCTCATTGGTTGCGCCAGCCTGGAACCGCCAAAACGGGTTCCAGCCGCCCGCGATTCAGGGCCAATCATTCTCGGCTGACGGGGGTGTTCCTGAGGCTCTTTTTGGATCGAGGACAAAACCCCTGCATTGGGGTTGGGCGGATGCGGATGCGGATGTAACATCAGCACTTTTGCTTCTTGCTTTGCTTTTGCCATGAGCTTGCAGTGCTTGCCGCTCACCGGACGGACACCCGCTCTTGCAGGCCTGTGTAGCGGCGCTTGATGAGAAAGATTTGAGGATTTTCCAAATTACAGGATTTTGGACATCTCCTCTCGGCGCATATTTTGTAGACTTGATGTTGGCCCAAAAGGCCTATCTATGGTTCTATGTATACAAGACTGGCAACCATCTGGATGAGATGATAAATCCGTGATGCATCCTTCGCCTTCATTCTTCTGCTGTTTTTTCCCTTCCAAGTGATGATGATGCTGATGGTTATCCAAGTCAGACTTGGGTCATTCTCGACGTGTGAGCCGGTGCTAGCAATAGATTGAGTTTTTGTACGGTTTCGCCCAAGACTCCCATCTGAATGAATGCTTGCCATCCAGCAGCGCCCATGCCAAACATCTACTTGAATAATGCTGTAAAATTATGCACATCCAATTGAACTGTTTATATTGTTTCTCTTCAAACCGTGCACATGCTCTCCCTCACACTCTTATCCCATACCTCTACTCATCCACGATATGCTGATTCCCTGCTCCTCTGTCCGCACTGACCCATGCCTCCGGAACAAGCACTCACAACAGCAACAGCAAACCCATCAAGCCACCCACGACTCCCACGGTCCCGGACATGACACTACCTCGTCGCACTACAACTTGACAATCGTCATGCCGTTGACCGTCATCGTTTCCGGTTCCGCGTATTCTTCCTCTTCGTCCTCCTCCGAATACTGATCCTCATGGCCACTGTGGTAGTCACCATCGAACCCCTCCTTATCGTACGTCTCAGAGTAGTACTCGGCGTCTGATTCGGGCTCCTCTGGCGCCGGAGCTTCGTGGGTTGTGGCCTTGCTGGCCTCAGGTAATGGGGAGGCGGTTGGGTTCCTGGATGTTTGTCTGGATGACCTCCTGGATGCTGGTGAAGCCACCGTGACTTCCACCTTCTGCACCTTACTGGGTCGCATTCCCTCCTCATCGACAGCAGGTGAACTTCTTTTCCTCGTCACCTCCATCATCTCCATGTTGTCGTTATCGTTATCCTCCAACCCTACTGCATTCGCCGACCCATCGCCGGCGGCCGAAGAGGTCGAAAGTACCGTTGCTGGCGTGGTACTCCTCGATCTCTCGCTCTTCGAGTCGTCGAGGTCAACCGCAGTATGAACAGGCGATCTCGACAGCCTCGTAGAGTCCGTCGTGCCGACTCTCGGCTCTTCCATAACCGGTACCGTAACACCAACAGCAGCAGCAGTAGTAGTAGTAGCAGTAGCCGTAGCGACGGCAGCGCTCTCGTCATACAACGTCCCCAGCCACGCCTCCCGGAACTTCAACCCAATAGCCAACGCCATATGCCTAGACACCGAATTGCCAACCAGCTTCCACTGGTCTGTCGTCCGTCCCACCAACACCTCCTCATCGAGATACCCTTGCGCCCGACGCATTTCCTGCACCGTATACGGCCGGTCTTCGTCCCAGTGCAACCCAGGTCCCATGCGCGCATCACTGGGATTAGAAGTAGCTGTGACGGTAGGGAACAACGTCTTGGGATTGAGCCTTTTCCAGCCCACGGATGCATCGCTTGTACGGGTCTTGCCTTCACTAGGGAACAAATCCCTGTCGCTCTTGCTCATTACTCCGTTCCCATTGTTCCAGGCCTTGATGAAGTTCATGCCATACGGGTGGGTGGGAATGCAGGCATACTGGGCACGAATGTAGGGCGTGATTCCCGACGCCAGACGATGATCCGGGAACGGGACACAGGCGTCCGGCTTCCCGTCCCCGACTTTGGGTAGGTCGGCGGTGCCTTCGCCGGCGCTGACGAACTTGAAGGCGGTGGGGATGAAGCTTCTTTGAACATATGATTCCCCATTACAGAGAAAACCGATATTGCGGTTCTTGACTCTGTAATGGGAGTGAGATGGTAGCGGCGGGTCCGGAAGAGGGAGACCGGGAGCCGCAAAGTACAAGAATACGCGCTCACGGCTTTGGGGGGCACCGTGAGCCCAAGCGTCTCCGAGGATCAGCTGGGCCTGATAGCCCATGCCAACAAGTGCGCAAAACAGCTGTGAAAGGACATCTTGCTTCCGGTTCACAAACGTCTGCACAATGCCCGAGACATTTTCGAGGACGCCGTACTTGGGTCGGTAAAAATCGACAAAGGAGGCGAAGGAGGCCACCAGGGATTGGTTCTTGACTTGGTTGAGAACCTTCTTGTCCTGGGTAAGCAGTGAGAACCCGGGGCACGGGCTACCGGCGGCAATGAAGTCGACTTCACCGGGCCTGGGCACATTGTCGGAGAATTTACCCTAATAGATGTTAGTCAGGATGGCTTATGCTAATCAAGTTATTTCAAAACAAGAGGGTACATACCTCCAGGGCAAGGCGGAGAAGGTCGTCCACGGAGCCAAGAAAAGGGTGAGTCTTGTTCGGATCCGGGGTATTGGCCATGTAGGTATGTATGGCCTTGTCCCAGATATCGTTGGCCCAGCGCATCTCAACAACACCGCCCTCTTCTAGGCCTCGTCCAAAATTACCACCGCCGCAGTATAGATCCATTCCCCTCAACTTTGGCTTGCCAAGATTCCCCAAGGGGTTGAATCCTTGACGCAAAGTGGGTGGGAACGTGTCAAGAGGAACGCATCCCGCATGATCTTGCCTATGGGTGATGAAGAAGATGTTCCCCGTCCCTCCTCTATCGTATGGACTTGGGATTCGCTCATCCGGGCGAAAGCATCTCACGACGCACTTGCCTACAATTCTCTCGGCTCGAACATCCACCAAATCTTCGGTATAGACCAGCTCGTTGGCTGGCGCATCTTGACGATCGACCTTTCGTCGTCGCAACAGTTTTTTGAGCCGTACGAATGCCGTCTCTTTCTCCCCTTGCGTAAAGTATTCAACGACTTCGTAGGGATCCGAAAACTTGTCAGACGGAGAGAGCGTCGCGAGAACCGTATCTCCAGGCTTATATGGAGTTGTGGGCGGTTTCGGAGGCTGATTATGATAGCAAGTCAAATGATCTTTCTGCAATGTGATCCAACGCCGTTGCTCGCTCTCATATAATTGCCTAACGAAAAATTCCCCTTTGTTGCTTTCCGGGGTGCTGAACCAGTCCACCGGGTGGACCGCAAGCACCTCGTTGCCCTTGACGCGGGCGTAATGGCCTTCCTGACACGTGCAATGGTTGGAAAGGAAGAGTTCGTTGCGCCACTTGTATTTCATAGCACAGCACGGCGAGTCTTCTGGTCGATAAAACCAGATGACGTCGAAACTCTTTGAACTAAGGCCACGGCCACTCTTGGTCTTGGCGGTATGTACTCTTTGAACAAGGCCAAACCACCTGTGATCATCCGTGTCCGTTGGTTTCCATTTGGTGTCCGTGTTTGAACTGTCATCTCGGGGTGTTGAAATGACATCCCCGACCTTGATCTTGTTGACGAGTTCCTGGCTCAAATATTTGACGTGGGCTGCATGGAGTGGTTGGGTGCTCGGTTTTGGTTTTGGGTTCGCTTTCGCTTTAGGCTTCACGCTCCCGTTTGTCAAAGGCGGTGGGTTGTTTTCTGACGGAGGAAGATCCGAGGATACGATGGATACGATATCCGACTCAATGGGTGTGGCCTCTAGCACTTGAACTGGCAAGGCCCGAAGTGATGTCGGCAGACTTTCTGTCGCGGTATCATTCATGATATCGTCCTTGGTGTCGGCCTTGGTGTCATTTTTGTTTTCTATCTTGAGACGCTTTGCGAGCTTAACCGCTTTTTCTTTTTCCGCGTCCTCGCCTGCCAGACGCAATACCTTTCCAAGAATCATGTGACCAAAGCACTCTTTGATGTAGGGAGTGACGATGGTAGCCGCAACAGTTCGATCGCCTTCGGTGACCAACGGCCCTGGAGGAACCTCCTGTCTGAAATACTGACCCGGCTTCACGATCATGAGTTCCCGGAAAAGGCGGTCTCCCGCTGCCCTCTTGGCGCCTGCCACGCCATTAATCTCCTTCCAGATATACCCGATGTTGGCGGCGACCGAAGTCCGGAAATCATCACGGGGATGCTGAGCCCGCCAGTTCTGGAAAGCCTTTGACTTCCCATGAGCCTTGGAAGCCCACTGGATGAATTCGCTTTTAAAGCAGCCAAGGGTGACCTCGCGCTTTTTTTCCACCATGCGGGTGCAATAGTCAACAACATGTTTTCCGAGGTCTGCAATCCACAGAAATGGCTGGTAATATCTGGTGTATTCGAATGCGGGCTTCTTGAGGAGGTAGTAGATCTCCTTCTTAGCATTGTGCTTGGATCGAACCCAGATCTGGCCCTTGACGCTGTGCAGAGACGCACCGTAGTTGCCGACAGGCAGCTCAAGCACTTGCATGCCCGTGACGTAGTGCTTGGTATTGCCATATTTCAGCACTCCGTCAAAGTAATACTTGTCGTGCAGCACCTTGGTCGCTACAAGCTGGATTGGTCGCATTTCTTGAGGGTGGTAAGCATAGTTTACGTAGAAGTTGAAGTCGTGTAGCTCGAATTCGATGTAATCTTCTTTATTCTTCCCAGCAGCTTTCGCGGCTTTCAGGAGATCCTCGACAGCGACGCGCTCAGCTGTTGACTGTGGAGGCGGTACGAGATTATCGTTTTCATCGATTCTTTGAAATGTCGACCTTGGGTTTATCAGGGTCGATACTGGTAGGTCGACCGTAATGTGCTTACTACGCTGGACCACAAAGTCATCGTCTGGGCTCTCATCTGAAAATCCATCAGGGAGATCCGCCTCGTCTTCGGACTCGGGCGCGGGCGCGGGGTCAAGGCCATTTAGACCGGATTCGGTTTGGAATTGCTGCTCGAGCTCGAGTTGAAGTTGAAGTTGAGGGTCGTCGGGGCTTGGAGTGATGGTCGTCGCCGCTATGGGCTCGAGGCACTCCTCTTTGGCTGCCGGGAGTGGTTGATGGTGAACGTAGTCACCCTCTTTAGCCAAACCCTGGCTGAGAACGGACGCGAACATGTCCAAGTAGTCTTCTTGAAAGCCCATGGTTTCGGCAGGTACGTCGATGAACATGCCCCCATGGCTGCGATCCGGCAAATCCATGGCTTGGCTGATAACGAACTAGCGCTTAGTTCTACTCGAAGCCAAGAACAAAGTTGAGGTCAAGGGTGGACCTATGACAAGAATAAAGACAGCCGGCTGGAGAGGAGGTATTCAGGGATGTCTTGGCCCAGACATTTAGTGACTTGTTGTGATATTGGATTTTTCGAATTATTTCATGTTCCAGTGAGGTGAGTTGGTGGTGATGATAAGGTGAGATAATTGTGATAAATTCTAGCAATTCCCGTTTATTGATGAAAAGTAACAGATCGTGTATGAGCAACGCCGGTTTGTGGAAGGGTATAGAATAAAGTGACAATAAGAGGAATCTTTGTGTTCGTATCGTTTGCAGTCTAATATGTGTGAGTTGGTGTTGTGATGCGATACGTAAAAGCAGTGGTGGTCAGATATCCATCGATGTTCAGATATTTTGGCTGTCGCGTGGACGTAAGAGCGAGGTCTCAAAAAGGCGGGTGACCGTGGTAAAAGGAGGAGCAGCAAACCACCCGCAAACAACGACGAACTTGAATCGGATGGAATCTTTCTTTTTTTTTATTTCATTTTTTTTTCTTCCTCCCCTCCCTTGTCCACCAAATCCCTCTCTTCCTTCCTGTTGCGGACTGCGGGTTTGCGTGCCCAAGACTGCAGTGGGAGACTGAGTGGCTCCTCGTTCGACTGGGATGTGCAGCGAACGGAACTTCCTCGTGAGGAACGCGTCCCGCGACTGTGGGTTCTTTGTTTAACGGTTGTGACGAGGGTTAGCTGTGACCAAACAGCTGCCAAGCAAAATCAATTGCCCAATCAAAAAGCCCGCGTCCCTGCCGTTTGCGGATTCTCCAACCGCACAAACAGGACCCACCAAAGACCGGCGAAGACCCACTTATCTCCGGTTTGTTGCACCGGTGCGCCCGGAATCCAGACCGGAACTCAGGCCGACATGTCATGATCAACGCTCAACAGTTCCAAGAACAGTCCGTTAACATAAGCAATCTGTAACTTTCCAAGGTGCTGCATCAATGCAAATTTTTTGACCCAAATTCACTAAACACCATAAAAGACACCCTAGCAGACCGGATATTCCAAAGTGCTCCTTGCTCGCTCGCTTACTATCTAGGTAGGGTATCTTGGTTCCAGCGTACTGTGTATCCGCATGACTCGATTAGAGTTGGGAGTAATTCCATCGTCGCTTATTCTCCGCAGTCAAGTCCATCTTCTCGGCTTCAAAATTCAGCCATGCCTGTTTCTTTAGGGTTCTGTGTTGCCCCCAGAAGCTCCTTGCCTAACTCTTCTAACAATTCGGGATGGCTTATTGAGCCAAGTATCAGTATGTAGCTGTGTGTTGAGCCAACGCGCAGCAACGACGGCATCCGTACCCTTCACGTCTCCGTCCGTTCTCTTTGCCGGGATGTGCCAAGTGCAGCCTTGTGTCTGCCTGAGTGCTTCGAGCTTTTGCCTCGTTCTGACCAGCATGGTTTGTAGCGAATCATTGACTGGTAGATGAGGCCACATCTCCATAAAATATGCAAACGTCTGCATCAGGACCTTATACTCGGTTTCGCCCGGCTCCCTTGCATTCTCCAAAATACGAGGGTCTAGCCAGGAGTCGACCACCCAGTTTACCAAGCTCAACATCAGTTGGGCGTTGCCCAGACATCCTAGAGCTTGCATATACCGGAATATATGAGGCGCCGTCAGCGTGTACTGTAACGTAGGGAGCTCGAAACATGCTGATGCGCTGCCGTTGGATGGGACCGAAATGGGCCTGACCATCTCTTTGAAAGTGGCATGGAGCTTTTGAGCAGCGAGCCGAATCACTGGCACCATTCTCAAATCTCCGTACTTCTCGGTTGGTGTTGCTGTAGCCATCGCTTTCCTCGTTTCAAATGCCAGTGCAACCGTCGACTTTCGTACCATGAGACTCAGTAGGTCGAAGATGGTGGTATCCAAGCCTTTTGCGAATACCGTCTGCCGATATGCTTTCATAAACACCTTGAGCGTATGCAAGTGTGGATGTGTTGTTCCTTCACCCTCTCTCACAATGTATTTGTCGGTGGCCAAAGCTCGGAGGATCGTGTACCACGGCCGCTTGTCCTGGTGGGCAGCCCTTGCGTTCCCCTGTTGGTACAGCTTGGTGATTTTGATAGCCAGTGGGATATGGTTATGGGAGAACGACTGAGGGTCCGGGTCTGGGTAATTGGAGTGCGTTTTGCACAACAGCTTGATCCACGCATCGAATACGCGAACGGGGAGGGTATTTAGCTGCTCGACATCCTCGGACCACCCAACCAAAGCTTGTCTCGCAATCGCACTGTACCCGCCGTCCAGGATGTATTGTAACCCGGCCTCGATTGAGTTGGTGTTTCGAAGTAGAAGCTCGAGGAGACGGTCGTTTGGTCGGATATTGCGCTCCCGCATTTGTCGATACAAGTCATCAGGAGACGGGGGAGTAAGTCTCGAGATCTCATAGGCGCTGAGGTTACCGTCATGAACTGGAAAAACATAATGTCGCGAGTCACCCGGTAGCAGCGGACTATCTGGGGGCACTTGCTCTGCAAACAGCTTCTCCAACATGGCAGCATACACATCGGCAGTAGGCTGGAGGTTGGGTCGAGGAGGTCTCTGAAACTCCGTCCAGGCCTCCCTAACGTTGCGCGTGGCCGCGATGGCTGTAACCCACGTGGCGTAGACAAACATGTTGGGACTGCTCCATTTGGGTGGTCCGTCAGTCCTGGTCATGATCGTGCGCTGTCGGCCGGGCAGTGAACCACCCAGCTTGGTCAACGCCTCATCAATGGGCTGAGAGGGGTATCCATTTTCAACCATCATGATTCCTGCTTTAGCACTCCTGCTCAGATCTTCTTCACGATCGCGTTGCTCGTCCACTCCATCCCACGACAAACGGTATGGTGGCCAGGTCTTTGCAGACCGAATCATGGCCTTTTCCTCTGCTGGTGTTTTCTTCATCCCCAGCAACACCCTTCTTATGGAGCGGTAGCCGTTCTGGGTAATCAGCAAGTGAGGTCTCATTCTGACAGACGCGGCGAGAAGGACCTTTTGGGCTTCCCAGTTGTAACGGATGTGCTTGTAAGGAGCGATGGGCGTCCTCCTGTCAAGCGCACAAAGAGCGCTGTTAAATATCCGACATCTTATTCTCTGCCATCTCACTGGGTCATCACCTCCAACATCAACGTGGCAGGTCTCGAGGTATGTCGCAACGAGATGGGCAACCGAGATCAGAGCAGCAGGCCATATGGCCGCGCAATGCCACATGAGTCGATACATCATAATCTTGAAGACGTCAGATCGAAATTCTGGGCCAACACGTTGCTGTTCAGGTTTTTGTCTCGGTTCCAGGTAGTGTCGGGAGATATACTCAAAGATGGCGGCGAGGCTCTCCGCTTGGAATATCCTTTTATCGCGTCCAAGAACCATGTTCATGAGAAAATATGGCTTGAAGGTATCACGGGAGACGAAGCGCTGGACGATTTCGTCTCCAGTTTTTCCTTCTAAAATCCATGACCACTCTTCGAGATCGCTGGTGCTGTATCCCTTCATTGCAAGACGCTTTATGCGCCTTGCCCATTCTTGCTCTGTTTCGAGGTAGCTTGGAAGTCCTCTAAGGTGGTAGAAGGAGACTCGAGACTTGCGCCAGTACGCTACACGTTGCTTGAACATGAATTGTGCCAGACAACCGGGCAATCGAGGAGACTTATTGCTGGCAAGAGCACGGAGAACGCACCACTTTTCGAGTGGATATTTGCGAGCTTTGCGCCTGATGAACATGGCCAGCGTCTTTGTAGGCGAAAACGGCGTGAACTTTTTCTCAAAGGGCAATTGAACCCCAGGAACCGGAGGCTCATCTTGAAGTCGTCTTTCACGGCGACTCAATCCCCCACGCGTCGCATGCCACAGTACCACAGACGGATCGGCCGAGGTGGTGGAGGCGGCAACAGACGGAGTGGGCTTGGCCGGTGCCCAAGCATGAGGTACTCTCTCGTGACGGCTCGATTCCCCTTGAGCCGCAGCTCGCTCTAGCACAGGGAACGGATCGGCCGAAATGGCGGCCGTGGTGGAGGCGTCGAGAGACGGAGCGAGTCTGGCCGGAGCCGCAGAGCCGGTGGGGATGACATTTTCGGCTTCGGCGCCGGCGCCAACAAGAGCGGCAGCGGTGGACTGTCTCCGGAAACTACCATCCGGTATCGAAGAAGAGGAGCAAACGGACGACCAAGCGGGGAGCTGCTGCAGTTTCAACAACATGGGACATCAGTCAGCGCTCGTGGCCGGCGACAAGGTACCCAAGAGTGAGAGAGTCATGAGGGTTCCACATATTTACCTGGCAGCACCTCGGTGTTGTCGCGAGTCGTCGGCCTGTTGCTTGCACACCTCTTAGGGCGGAACCTTTAGTACCAGACATTGATGTAGGCAACCAACCATTCTGAAAAGACGGCAGGCTGGCGATGGATTGGAGGGCTTTGCATTGGCGATTTCCAACAGCGTTCGTTTCCTGGCGGTTTTTGGGGGAAATCTGGCTGTTCCCCGAATTCTTTGGCGAGCAGGCGGCGCTCCTGTTGTCCAGACATCCCCATTCGGAACCTGGGCTGCACTAGCGGATGCTACCCCTCATTCCCGTCCCCCCTGGTTGCGTGCAGGGGCAGCAGGCGGTTGCCGACCTATGTAGTTATCGATAAGACCAAGCACCTAGGCGAGTGTACGGGAAGGGTACCTCTCAGCTAAAATGGACGACGGGAGGTCTGTGCTCCTTCACGTTCACAGTTACTGACATATCGACGGAAAGGGGGTTTGGCGCTGAACTAAGTTCAAGTACAGGTACTTCTGTAGCCTGTATATTGATGAGGGATGCTGGGTACTCGATACTGTGTCCTTGGTCAGCCTCCCAAAGTTTCCCCAATGGACAACAGCCGAGAGATTGCATTGACCGTTCGTCATCGCAACACTTCCCAATTGCACTAGTTCATCCACGTCGACGATCCACGACAAAGAGGTATCCGCCGTCCTTCTGCGCCGCGCATCCACAGAATGGCCTCTCTCAAGCGAAAACGACACCGAGGCGGAACCGATTCAGGTACGAGCTCCTCTGAGGCTGCGGCGGCGGCGGGTGGTGTTGGCGCCGCTACCGCTGCTCCATTGGCTTCAGGTTCCCCTGTAACCAGGGCGCGCCGAGCGACACGCCAGACATCGACCGCCCCACTCCCCGTGCTTCCCGACCCGGAACCACCCCGACGGCGCCGACGCCGGGACAGCACTGGCACTGGCCTTGCCACTGACCGGCAGTCTCCCACGTCACCACCACTACCACCACCAGGACCACCACCACCACCACCGCCGGCCCACCGCGACAAGGAAAACATACCGATGCAGTCCAACTCGCATCATGGACATGCTCCAATCATCAAGACTCGTCTGACGCGCCACACCGGCTTTGACTTTGACCCGCCATCATCCGTGCCCACGCCGCCCAGTTCCAGTTCCAATTCCAATTCCAATTCCAGTTCGCATCCTCCGCGACCCCACGCCGCCAGCTCCCACTCGTCGTCCAATTCTTCCCATTCCGGTCCCCGTGCAATCACACCCGCCCGATCAGTCACCATCAAGACCTCGACATCAACAGCCCATCAATCACCCCTCGCACATCCGCACCAGGCGCCGACTGCGTCTCCTCTACGTGCTCCTGCCCCCACGCCGACTACGAAAATCCTCCCGGGCCCTCTCGCCGGAGGGCAGGCACGACACGACTCGACAACTCATGGCCATGGCCGCTCTGCTGCGGGGCCCGTGGTGCTTCCACACCACAGTATAGTCGGGCAAAGCAAGACCATCTCCATGGCACCCTCAGTACCACCACCGCCACAACATCAACAACAACAACAACAACAACAACAACAACAACAAACACATCGCTCACCCATTGCGAGGCCTGGCCCGAGTGGCGGCAAATCAGACAGACCCGAGCGGGCACCCGGCGAGCGGCCAGACCGTAACATCGACAAGGTCGTGTTGGGTGACATATGCTTCCGGGCATGGTACCCTTCCTACTACGGAAAGGAGGTTCTCGGTGAAGGCCCGCCTAGTGTTGGCACGACCATTGCCAATGGGACAAACCCTTCGAATCAGGCGGCACATGGACACCAACCCCACCACCAGCCGCCTATGCTCGACCGCCTTTACGTGTGCCCGTGTTGTTTCAAGTACTCCAAGGAGCTGGTTGCCTGGAGGAGACATGTCTGCTTGTGTGAGGCTCGGGGCCACATTCCCGGAACCAAGGTCTATGTGCACCCAAAAGGGCGGCGGACAGTTCTCGTACCGACAGGGCCGGCTCCAAAACCTGGAAGAGGTAAACGTGGAAGTATCGGGCAGAAGATGGTCGAGGAGGTGATCCAGGATGAAGGGGAATGGAGTATTTGGAAGGTAGATGGGGCAGAGGACATGGTAAGCACCGCTCCCATAGCCAATCTTATAAGGCATCATCATGTGAGGTTGCTGATATCTTTTCACAGCTCTTCTGCCAAAACCTTTCCCTATTTGCAAAACTTTTCCTGGATAACAAGTCGGTGTTTTTCGATGTTAGCGGCTTCCACTACTTCCTGCTTGTCTTCACTCCGCCTGATCCCCCCACGGACCCGGACTCAGACGTGACCGAGGTCGTCAAGCCTCGTGGTCAAGTTGTCGGTTTCTTCTCCAAAGAGAAGATGTCATGGGATAACAACAACCTCGCATGTATCCTCATCTTCCCGCCTTGGCAGCGCAAAGGTCTGGGTGCGCTCCTCATGGGTGTCTCGTACGAGATATCTCGACGTGAGGGGATCATTGGCGGGCCCGAAAAGCCCATCTCGGAACTCGGCAAAAAGGGGTACAAGCGCTTTTGGGCCGGCGAAATAGCCCGTTGGCTCCTCAGTTTGGAGCCGACAGGCACGACACCAGGCGAGGAAACGGTTGTCGACATTGAAGATTGCAGCAAGGCAACGTGGATAGCCCCCGATGATTGCTTAGCGGTGCTAAGAGAGATGGATGTTGCCGAAGACGCGGGTAGGGGTCCTCCTAAGCCCAAGATACACGAACCTAGCGAGGAAGAAGTGGGCACCACCCCTTCGGAAGCACCAGCACCAGCACCAGCAGCTGCACCAGCAGTAGTAGTGGAGGATGTGCCGCGGGTTCGAATCACACTGGAAGCTGTGCACAACTGGGTGACTCGGAACCGCATTAGCTTGGAAAGGACCTGCGATCCGGCGGGCTTCATCGACGACTTCGTCATGGAGGAGCCTTCTTCAGAGGAAGAGGGATGAAAAACCTCACAAACCAAGTGACTGCCGGTGCTGCCTAGCTGATCATACTAGGCGTCCGCAGCAGCTGTTTGTATAACACCATTTCAGCAGGAGACGGATGGCCTGCAAATCCCATGCGGAAAAAAACCCTGCTCACTCGGCTTCCTGCTGGACGATTATCTACCTAGGTTGCGCATTGTATTCTGGGTAAAGAAGCCATTGGCTCGATTTCCAATATGCTTTACGGCTGCACTCTCAAAGGTCGAAGTCTTGGTGACAGCGGCGGAGTCTCTGGTGAGGAAAGGATCACTTTACCAAAACGACATTTGACTATGTTTACCAGTTTGTACCAGCGAGTGAGTTTGCTTCCGGTTTTGCTTCACATGATGACCTTATTGATCTGACAAACCACCAACCAGTACGAACCACTTGCTCCCAGAAACCACAGCAACGGCTTCAGCAAGCCTGCTGCTCAGTTCATTGATGGACATTGCGATGTATTGTATTCATCATAGTCGGTCGGTGCATTGTACCGACAACCTCACGAGATACAATGCGCTACTCAAAGGACCTGCGCCAAGCGACGGGGATCTAGTATGACACATCCCGCGCACAACTAGGGAGTTCATTCCAGGGGTGAAGCGCTCTGCTTTCAGAAAAGGCATTGTGCAGAAGGAAGGTGGCAGCTCTCTACGTCCTATCATTAGCACACTGCTTCACATGTGCTCTTGGTTTCTAGGGATCGGCTACCGAGGACGAGAAGAGAGAGAGAGAGAGAGAGAGAGAGAGAGAGAGAGAGAGAGAGAGAGAGAGAGAGCTAAAGAACGAGTCGAGGAGGCTCTGACAGGGTTTCTGGAAACGCAAAGCTGAAACTTGCGTGAGGGAATATAACATCACACGATGACCTCTTATCTTTTTCCTGTTTGCGCATAGCCCATCATGACAAAATGGCAGAACTACACTATTGAATAATGTGTGCCGGGCTGTTTGAAAGTATTAATATTTAATTACGATGCTCCGACTCTTCTGGCTCCCTATATCACACTCGACATGATAACTGAATATGTTCGTTTTGTCGTTAAACGTTTGCGTGAGCTACCAGCTCTCAGATATCGATGTCCTCTGAAGCGTTGACACATGAGGACGGTCTCGTACACAACCAGGGAGAATATGAAAGGTAGTTACAAGATTCGTGAATACAAACAAACACGTAGATATAAGAAGACGACTCTTTTCAATATCGATACCAAGTGAAAAGTCATGGGAAGACACCGACTGATCTGACTACTTTGGCAGAGCATGGTAGTTTGCCTCATTATCTTTACACGTTTCTTGCCGGAATTTGCTTGACATGTACAATCCCTCGCAATACAATGATGATGTTAGAAAAATACAAGTCGACGTTAACGAACTCTCGAGACATTTGGAACTAGCCTGGCTATACTGTGTAAATGCCGTTGATAACCACGCACGGCAAACCTAGTTTCAAGATGAATTTCGATTCTCTCTCATATATCTAAATCCATGTGAGAATCACTTACCGTTTAGAACTTTCCCCTTTGTTGCGTTGCGTTTAGTGATCATATGAGTTCTTCTCAATATCTCGTTTAACAACAACATTTTGATGTGGAGGAACTAGGTACACTATGGTACACTACGCGAAATGGGTAAAATGCAAAAGCACCAAAATGCACCATATTCCGTCCCCCATGCATTTAGCATCCGCGGAGCATCCGCAGTCTCATCCACTGTGCATTGCCGCGGGCGGGAGTGTACTATGTGTGTAATCCACTCCACTTTTGACTGCAAAAGTCCACGCAAGTGAAAGTCATTCGGGGCTGCGCTGTGCGGTTGATGTTTGTTTGCTGTTGATATCGACATTTTACCTATACACATTGCCGTTTGGACATTGCCCCGCAGGATTAACATGAAGCTCCCGCAAGTTGCAGATGTGCGGCGCGGCATATGTAAGATTTGATGATGAGATTGAGTACACGGCGAGGTTTTGGCGCAATTCAATGTCTATGGATGTGGTTTGTCAAAAGCCATCCAGGCTTTGAATATCTGGTGACAGCTCTTGTCTTAACACATCCTAGAGCCGGACACAAACAGCGCAAGCTCGAGTTTCAGCAACATATCGAGCTATATACGCAGTATACCCTACGGCCTATCGAGCTTTCTGTCGCCACCGCTTCGATTTTTGATTGTGATTATGCGCATGCATGCTTTTCTGCAAAGACACGCGGCGTAAACAGTGAGGAGCGGTTTTATTATCCTATTCGATCCTGTCGTCATCACTAGTGTTTTTACAGCCGATACTGGCTGCTTTCGTTTGTCCCACAGTAGCTGTTTTCCCCAAGGTGCACTATGCGAAAGTTGAGCTTCAACCAATGGCAGTTGTCCATCACAGCTTTTTTAGGTGGGGGACACGGGTTGCTTACCCCTGTCTCGAGTGGATGGGAGCCTCAGTGTGCCTCAGATGGGCAGCAGCCCAAAAATTTTCGGCCAGGATTCGCGGCGAGCTTTGCTTGAGAACTGTCAAGGTGTGCGTGATGGCCAAAAGAACAATACCAACACCAACATCAGCTGTAGACTGTTGACGGGGAGCTTTTAGCTGAAGCTTGGTCATTTTGCCCTGTTATATCATAGTTGGCAGAGAGCTGGGTGTGTTAAATATTGAGCTTCCCAAGCCAATGAGCTGTGCCACAAGAGAAAAAGCTCAGGCTGTATTCCGATTTTGCCCGAAATAGCTGTCCCTGCTGTGCTCCCATCGTTTGGGGGGGATGCTGTGAGAAAAGAGCGTCAACAACAGCATCATCAGCACGAAACAGCAGGCAAAAGCGAGCAGCAAGTCGTCACAAAAAGCAGTGTACCAACAGCCCCAGGTTCTGCCCGTCTTGCCCTGCGTGCCACAGCAATTTTCCCCTTCAAAAGGCGAAGCACTGGGCAAGCTGGGTGGTCCGACCCACAGAATGGTGGGCACCAGAAAATGCCTCCGGCCTGAATTGACCAACGAGAGCCGGTGCTTGGCGGTTTGGAGCCGTTGCCCGGTCAAGCCCGAGGTTTCCTGCACTCGCTGACCACTTGTTCTTCCCGCACCGACGCACTTTTCCTCTCACCTCCTCTTTTTCTCTCACTCCCGTAGTCCAGCTGTCAACTCTCCCCTCTCCAGCTTTTTTCTCAGCCTTTCCCGACTCGTCCACCTAGTATCTCTTCGAGAGTATACCCAACCATAGACAAAATGGCCTCCACTCGTGTCCTCGCCTCTCGCCTGGCCTCCCAGATGGCTGCTTCCGCCAAGGTTGCCCGCCCTGCTGTCCGCGTTGCTCAGGTCAGCAAGCGCACCATCCAGACTGGTAAGCGGTGATTCGGATCTTGCGAGCGACTCTTCCCATCACATCACGACCGAGAACCAGCCATGAGAAAATTTTTCCCCATGTCGCTGCTGCCCGACGATCATCCATCCAAATCGCAGCGGGACATATTTCGTGACGCGGGAATTGTTGAGATTATGGGCAAAAACCAGAGTCTGACATGTTCCTCCAGGCTCCCCCCTCCAGACCCTCAAGCGCACCCAGATGACCTCCATCGTCAACGCCACCACCCGCCAGGCTTTCCAGAAGCGCGCCTACTCTTCCGAGATCGCCCAGGCCATGGTTGAGGTCTCCAAGAACCTTGGCATGGGTTCCGCTGCCATCGGTCTTACTGGTGCCGGTATTGGTATCGGTCTCGTCTTCGCCGCCCTCCTCAACGGTGTTGCCCGCAACCCCGCCCTCCGTGGCCAGCTCTTCTCCTACGCCATTCTTGGTTTCGCTTTCGTCGAGGCCATCGGTCTTTTCGACCTCATGGTTGCCCTCATGGCCAAGTTCGTAAGTAACCTAAATGCCGCATCCGCCGCAGCATGCTCATGGATGCCCAACTGCTCCCCGCGCTTGGACGGCTCTGACGTAACCTGACCTCTAGACCTAAATGCATCCAACCATGGACGGGCAATACGGCGAATCCTAGCTGGAGCCATCGCCTGTACATATGGAGAGAGCGGACGAGCCGGCTTGTACGAAAAGGTTCATGGTCATATGCGGCATTATCCACACCGCATATTCATTGTGAGATGGGGTGAGGGAGTGCATTCGATTCGGCATAGAATTGCAGCATAGACGGAGGAAGGGGCATATAGACCTTAAAGACCGTGGAGTGACGAGCTTTGGCGATCTCTCCGTCTCGTCGGCACTGCCGGCGAACCTGTAAAATAGCCCGGAGCACTCTCACATCGCTCTCCAGGGACAGTTCCATCCACAAAAAGAAACTCTTCCATTGTCGACCAACACACGCGTTCTCCTGAATCCCTGAAACGTGAAACGTGAAATCGAGATGCATGTAATGTCTACAGTTTCCAACATGGCATCTTGGACCTGCAGGTGCGGCAGTCCTGTGACATTCCCCGCATTAGGCGCCGGAAACGCTTGTTTTGGCGCCCGATTCGAGATATCCAAACCTCTAAATTCCGGCCCGGACCAGGAACTTGGTAACGGAGATGTTCCGGGGACTCGGACGGCCGGAGTGGATGCAAAAGAGTACGGACAGACGGGGAACCGGTGATGGACGACCACGGGGCTCTCGGGCCTTCGCGGACGGCGGGCAGGGCGGGCGGAGGCGGGCCCATCCAAGCTCCAGCCACGGGAGGTGAGCAACTTTCTTTCGGTCGGGCGGGGCTGGGCCTTCACAACCCCTCCGCTAGCCTTCGCACCATCGACGGGCGGCGAACGAATCCGAGCTCGAGCTGCCAAGTTTCCCATCCATGTGGGCTGGCCACGATCGGGGGGTTGTCTCCACTCCAGACTTGGGACGGAGCGGACGAGAGGTCCAGAGACGGTCCGCGCTTTTTGCGTCTTCGTTTCTTCATCCACCCGCGTGTCGACTGCGACTGCGACGTGCTTGCTGCCGTGCCCGTACATAGCTCGCTAGCTTCGAGGCCAGGGTTGGGACTTGTGGCGATGTGTGGATGAGCGAGTGAGAGTACCCACATTATCGATGGCCCACTTTCAACCTTTCGTGGACTAGTGGAGTCATTTTGGGCGGCTGGCGATGTGACGTCCGATGATGTGTTGTTGGTGTTTTATTCGGGACTTCAGTTGTTATTGAAATGATTTGTTCATGGTTCGCGTATCTGATGTTTCGGCATGATTTTGAAATGAGAGGAGAATGTGATGAAGATGAATTGAGAAAGAAGTGACAGACACAACAGACAGCGGAATACAAAGTAATTGTCGTAAATAAACAGTTGCAATCAATGAAAGACAAATTTCAATGAGAGAAACGAAAACAGCCTTCAAGTTGATGTAAGGTGGGAGTTCAATAGTCCGCAGGGGAAGTCAAGTTCAAAAGGCAAAAGGTAACTTGTGTTCTTTCCCTTTTGAAGCAGCTCGGACGAGAGACCAGACGTTGTAATTAAGTTTGGCAGCTGCCATGCCAGGGTTCCTTCTACTTATGCGCTTGCTCAAAGCCCCCTTCTAACATTTTTCGATAGTACACAACGAACACGGTTACGCATGCGTCAAGTTGTAACGCTTTTTCCAACTTCAGAAGACCGGTCAAGCAAGAGAGGACATTGAGCCGTCCCGTTTCTTCCTCCCTGTGGTGTAGCAGAGTGTCAACTCAACACCATGATTTGATTACCCCGCTCGACAGGTGTTACACAACAGCACTTGGGAATGGAACGACCCAAGCGGCCAGCCGGTTCAAAGGGTTGTGCATATATTGCCGTGACCTCTTTGATCTCATAAGGTGCTCGGACATGCCAATATATTGGCTGGTCGAAGAGAGTCTTGAGTGGCAAAACAGTGGACGTTGACGGTGCCAACAGCCGAAAGGGGGTTGTTTACTGCAAAGCTAGGAAACTCAGACCAACCTACCAAGCCAAGATGAACAGCGATGTGACAGCTTGCCGACACCAATCCCACCTGGAGGAAGGATGTGTCGTCGTTCATGGAATCTGGGACCAAGTACCAAAACGCAAAAAAAAGCTGCAAGCAAAGACAGAGTTACACAAGAGTAGGCGCCTCATAGGGCAACCTGCGAGCCCGAATCACCAATAACGTTGTCATTCCCGTCTATAATCTATGTTACTTATTTCATCACGCCATCCAATCATTACAATTTCTACTTTAGGCCTTGACAAGAAGGTTCTGGCCAGTCATCTCCGCGGGCTGGGGGAGACCCATAGCCGCAAGGATTGTGGGAGCAACATCACCAAGGACACCACCCTCCTTCTTGAGGCTCCAGCCCTCAGGGGCGTTGGCCATGATGAAGGGCACCTTGTTGGTAGTGTGGGAGGTCTTGGGCTTGCCGTCAGGGAACTTCATCTCCTCAGCGTTACCGTGGTCCGAGGTGATGAAGAGGATGTAACCCTCCTTCTTGCAGCCCTCGAGAATCTTGCCAATGGCCTTGTCGGTAGCAGCGCAACCAACAATGGCAGCCTCGTAGACACCGGTGTGGCCAACCATGTCAGGAGGAGCAAAGTTGTTCATGACGAAGGGGAACTCCTGCTCACCGAGACGCTTGACGACCTGGTTAGCAACACCATCGGCGCTCATCTCAGGAGCCTTGTCGTAAGTCGCGACGCTCTTGTTGGAGGGAACGAGATCCTGGCTCTCATCACGGGTCTCGAGAGGGAAGACCTTCTCGACACCACCGTTGAAGAAGAAGGTGACGTGGGCGTACTTCTCGGTCTCGGCAATGTGGACCTGCTTGACACCCTGCTTGCCGAGCCACTCGGCGAGCACGTTGTCCATTTGCTGGGGCTTAAAGGCAACCTCGAAGGGATAGTCGAGCTTGTACTGGGTCATGGTGACGAGCTTGATGTTGGGGAAGGGGAAGTCGGGCAGGGGCGAGCGGTCAACACCACCCAAGAGCTGAGTGATCTGGCGGACACGGTCGGAGCGGTAGTTGAAGAAGAAGACGGTATCGTCCTCCTTGATGCGGCGCTCATCGCCACCAACGATGATGGGCTTGAGGAACTCGTCGTTCTCGCCCTTCTCGTAGCGCTCCTTGATCGTCTTGACGGGGTCGGTGCTCTCCTCACCCTCGCCGAGGATCATGCCCTTGAGGGCAACCTCGACACGCTCCCATCTCTTATCGCGATCCATGGCATAGTAGCGACCGACAACCGTGGCAAGCTCACCAATGCCAATCTCCTTGATGGTGTCGAGGAGCTCCTGCATGTAGCCAGCGCCGGACTTGGGGTCGGTGTCGCGGCCATCGCCAAAGAAGTGGATGAAGACCTTGGGGACGCCAGCCTCCTTGGCAGCCTTGAGCAGGGCATAGAGATGAGTCTGCTTGGAGTGCTATGGGAAGAGAACTGTCAGCAATTGTGCAGACTACTAACAATCATCTGCTGTTCCGTGGACATTGATTACTTACAACACCGCCGTGGGAGACGAGACCGCAGAGGTGGAGGCGGCCGTTGCCGTTCTTCGCCCTCTCAAAGGTGGCCTTGATGACCTCGTTCTGGCTGAGCTCTCCCTTCTTGATAGTCTGATCGATACGGACAACGTCTTGCCAGACGACACGGCCGGCGCCAATGTTGAGATGGCCGACTTCGGAGTTGCCCATGAGACCCTCGGGGAGACCGACGGCAAGGGAGGAAGCCTCAAGCTCACTGAAACCGGTGGCGCTCTTGGACAGCTCGTCCATCACAGGGGTCTCGGCGGCGGCAATGGCATCGCCGTTCTTGGGGGACTCCTCGGAGGGAATACCCCAACCATCAATCACGACTATAGGACGATCGGATGAGCATCATGATCAACCAGGCCAGTTCCAGGTAAACTAGCATGTAACACGCGACCAGCGCGTAGTCAGGACGGCGGGCGGACGTACTCAAGCAGGCCTTGTGTTCGGGAGCCATTGTGTTGTGATCTTTTATTTCGGAATATGTAGATGTATGTATAAGTGTCGAAGGAGGAAGCTCTAACGACAAAATCTGTAGCGCAACGGGTTTGTTTAGGAACGGCGAACAGAGATGGCTGGCGAGATGGATGATGGAATTGAGGACAGAGGACTCTGACAACCAACCTTTGTACAATGGCGGGATCAATGGCAAGAGACGGACGGAGGAAAACAGGATCAGATGAGAGTAAGACCACTCGGTGCCCAGGGTGTTGAGAGATTTTGTTGGTGGGGTTACAAACTTTCGTAATCGAGCAATTGGCATCAGGCACTCGATCATTCGGTTGACTATTTCTGGATGTGTCTGCCGATTGTCCGCTGTGTGAGCTTCCCCTCAGGTCGGGTCGGCCCCTCCATTGGCATATGGAACCCCACCTGACGTCGCTGTGGCGGGGATGGAGCTCCGACTGCCATGCCACTGTTCCCCAGCAGGTCCCCAGCAGGTCCCCAGCAGGTCCCTAGCAGCAAGCTTCGCACAGGGGCAGGAAGGACCGACTTCGCAAGGGCCCCTAGACCCGCCCAGCAGGGCCCCCCCGCGGCCGTCAGCATGCCTGATGAAGCAATCAAGGTTGATCTCCCAGGCACGCTGCGGCCGCCGCACACGATAAGCGCAGAACCCCACCGCGCCGGACGGGAACTTTTTAAGGTTAGATTACTGGTACATTGGATTTCACACACTAAAACCCCCTCCATTTTACAATCAGGTTATCGCCGAACAAAAAAAAAGTCAATTGGAATTCCACAATACCGCCGGTGTTAACAATTCCGGAGTCGTCGCCATTACGTACATACACTGTTTTAGTTTGTTAGACTCGGCTTAGTGCAACAACAGAGCTCCTCCAGCTTCCACAACCGTAAGCACGTCAACCACTAACTGCCACCACAACAACAATAAACAATTAACGACGACGACGACGACGACGACCATCGCGATCACCACGGCACATATCCATTAACATATCTCACCAGCCATCAATCACCACCACCACCACCACCACCATAGCCAACACCACCACACATCCAACCAGCTCTCCCCCACCGAACCAAAACACAGCAACAACACCAACAACACCACCAAAATGGCAACCCACATCCCCCCAACCCTCTCCCCCGACGCAATCGACACCCTAACCGAACTAACCCTCATCCTCACCAAATTCCGCGCCGCCCAAGCCTCCGCCCGCTCCGACGCCGCCGCCGCCACCGCCGCCGGCGCCGTCGGTCCCTCCTTATCCTCCTCCTCCACCAACCCCTCCCACGGCGGCCCCAACTCTTCCTCCAACGCTCCCATCAGCACCCCCGCCCCAGGCGCAGTAACAGGCACCACTCCCCTCCCCATCCCTACTACCTCCAACCCAAACGCAACGACAGCAGGATCGTTCAGCGCCAAGGACCTCCCCCAAGCAACGGATAACCTCAAGCATAAACTCCAACGGGCGCGACAAGCGGTTTTGACGCTGCCGGATATTGGGAGGACGATCACGCAGCAGGAGAAGGAGATCGCGGAGCTGGAGGAGAGGAAGAGGAAGCAGGTTGCCATGCTGGCGAAAATACGCGACGAGGGACTGCAGTTTGCAAGGCTGGAACAGAGTAGACGGGATGAGGAAGGGGAGAGGATGATGGTTGAGTAGGTAAGGAAGGCTGAAGGATTTTGGGGGTGAAACGCTCCGACTCATCGTTCTGCCTTCCCTCTAAGTCTAGGCCTTACCATCCATCAACATCACCTTTTGACGGCTGGGATGAACACATAAATTGGCGAGACGGTGTTCATGCCTTCTCTTGAGGGGGTTGTAAGGATGCCTACATTGGACACCGCCATGACTATCGCTACAAGGAATGTCTAACCCAACCGACGCCGGCAACGTCATGAGGCTTCTCGACACCACAATACTGTACACTACACCACTACACGATACAACTCGAGTTCGACCGCAGGAGATACAGATATCACTACCCAGCCTCGAGCTACTTCAGGTTGCCCCAGCCCCAAGAAACCTTCCGGATCGTCTTCAGACTTGATGATCTTCTAGGCTTCTACGCCTCAGCACCAATGCCGACTGTGCTCAAGATGTCATCAAGGCCTGCACCAGGGTATCCAGGGACCTTATCCTTCCAGATATCCTCCGTGATGCGTTGCTCTTCCGGCAGCACGCTCCAGTTTGGCGAATGCTCCGCCTTCAACCACTTGAAGTCATCCACCTGGTCCCACATGTTGGTATTTTCGTCCTTGTCGGCCGACTAGGCAAAGAGAAAAGGCTTTGTCAACAAAATCACTACCCAAATAAAAAATTGAGGAAAGAGACATAGCGGGGAACAACTCACATGAAACTTGGGCGCGGGTGCAAACCTCAACCCCTTACAATCCTCAATAATCGGCCTACTGGCACAATACAGATAAAAATCCACGTTCTCACACTCGTGGATCCGCACCTGTCTTGCCACTACCAGCACCTTGCTGTCACGCAGGCCCGTGATGTGCACCGGCCCATCCACGTGGCCCGCAACGATCAAGCTGCCCGAGATGTTCTTCAGCGCCAAGCTCGCAAACGGTGCGCCGCCGGCACACACCCGCGTCGGAACCGACATGTCCACGATACATCCCTTCATATTTGTGAGCGCCCCAGCCGAAGTTGCCCTGGACGCCGACAGCGGCAGGATGATGTGCAGCTTCTCGTGGTCCGAAAGCGTAATGTCCCGCGCGGTTGAGAAGCTCGGCTTACGGACTCTCGAATCCGTCGGATCCTGTGCAATCTCTTCGTTGTAGTTCTTGGCGGGGAAGGAGGGCAGGTTGCTGAGGCTGTCCTTGTGGTCCTCCGAGGATAACTTTGAACCGTTGGCGGTGGCGACGGCGGTCACCGCCGAGGGAGAAGAGCTCTTATCTTGACCTCCCGCAGGGAGCATGTACCGAGCATCGTTCTTCTTGTCAGCCATGGCGTCTCCTCCGGATGGCAGATTGCGGCGCTTGAACTGGAACCTGCTCTTGGGCCTGAACTGGGCTTGGGCCTCGTTGAGCTGGTCCGTCAGCTGCTTGAGCGCTTGCGAGTAGGTGCGCTGGTCGTAGGCGGGGACATAGTCGGCGGCATCGGCGACTTCGTTGGATAGCCGTGAAATGCCGGTCAGGATATGCTCGATGGTATCGTGGCGTTCGCCTGCAACGGCAGAGAGGTTGGCGAGGTGGTTGATTTGCTCTTGGAGGTCTTTAGGTCCCATCAGTTAGACTTCCTGAAGCCAAGCGGTTTTGGAAATATTAGGAGACTCACTTGCTACGGTCCCCTGGAACTGACGATAGAACGTCTCTTTGGGTGTTTCCTTGTGGGCGGCTCCTTGCGCAGACATTTTGGGGGTGACGTTGTATCTGTCTGTCTTGTAAGCCGTTTGCGTTATGAAACATCAAATCAGAAACCTCCAACACCAGCTTCATTATTAAATCGCAAAAGGTTAAAGAACGTCAAGTGCCCTGAATATTTCTTTGATAGGTGACTTGTGCCATGAATACAAAATGCAGTTATCAACAGCCATAAGACCCGGCTAGATATATGTGTGCTTTTCCTCATTCGATGTCATACCATTTTCCCCTCGGTGATGCAAAATGCCGACGTTGAAAACAGTTGAAACGCAGAGAGAGGAGGAGGAGGGGAATATGCTCACATGCTGGAAATTGACCTCTCTTGAACAGCTCTGTTTCGTACCTAGTATGCTCGTGTCCTTAGGATATCGGCTTCGTTGTGTTTGTGTAAGAAAATAGCCAGTACAAATATAGCATAAATCTATGTGCCCGACGAGAAGTATCCGTCTTATTTTTCGGTAAGAATAACCAGGAAGAGAGGATAGCAATGAGTGAATGCGGAAGCAAAGGTATGAGGTGTGTAGAGAGAGAGAGAGAGAGAGAGGGACACAATCCGCAGGTGGTTAGAGGTTGATCAAGTAGGTAAGTGTAAATAGTATGGCTCCGTTTGTTAGGACGGCGGGATGGTGCCGCACTGTTGGAGTGACCAAGAAAAAGAATGAAAGTGAAGTGTTTTTGGTAGTAGGAGGAGAAGCAGTTTGTGAAAAAAGTACAAGATGGTCCAGTTACCTACCTACCTGCTCAAACTGAAGACCAAGTATCAGGGAAGTCGTAGTCGGAAAGATATGAGTACTAGAGAGGTAACGCTTGCTCTAAGACACGAAGCTGGCTGCGGGTGACGACCTGACTGTAGCTGGTAGAAACCTGAAACTGAAGGTGAGGTGAGGTGATGGCTTCCTGAATGACTTAAGAAGACCAGGTAGAAGTAGGTAGTTGTGGTACGATTGTGTTGTCGTGATACTTTCGAGTGACTGGAAGGCACAATCTTGGTTGTGGAATGCTGTCGACTAGGTCGTTGTTTTGTGTGTGGGGAGAGACAAGGGGCATCACAGCGAGAAACTGGGGAAGCTATAGTGGGGCCAGGAAGGAGCTATAAATTACTTGTAAATAAGGGTCCAGTGCTGATGGCTACACCTTCCTTCCCTCGCCATACCTTATGAACAAACACAACCTTGAGTACCCTATACCTATTTCTGTAGTAATCGGGGATAAGCGATCTATGATTCAGGATGAGGTAGCTAAGTAATCTCTTCATCTTATTTGTGTTCGAAAATATCAAGAACGAACGTCCATGGGTGCGGACTCAAGTTCAAAGTTCGAACAAGTACACATGAATCGCTAGCAACTGAAAATGACATTACGCATCCAATAAGGACCAATATTTACAAGTCAAAATTACAAAGTACACACGCCTTCAATCGAATCGCTATCCATAACTGCGTGACCTCCCTCCGCCATAATTGCTCGGAAACCTCCTCCCGTTCGCCAAGATAGGCACCTGTATAGGCATCGACTTTCTCTTGGACGCCGGCAACGAGTTCACGGCATCCCACATCTCCATCACTCCAGCTCTCTTGGCGGGCAACATGCTGTACTGAAGACTGTACAGGTTCCTCCTGTTGAGCGGCGGGACGAACTTGCCCGTCAGCAAACAGAGGGCCACGCGGGGCGAAAGGTAGTGCTTCCGGATCCGGTTGCCCATCTGGAAGTATTGGTAGAACATGGACTTGAAATCCAGAGGGATAGACTATATGGCAGTTAGCTGGGGCTCTTCAAATGAGCTTTTCATGAATGGGGATTGCCATACCTGAAGAGATATGACAGAGGTCGAGGGGTGCTGACGCAGGGGAATATTATCATTAGAGGTGGCTCCAAAATCCTGGGTGTCGCGAAGCTCGAATCGAATGCCGCCTGGATAACAGTCAGTGGTGATTATTCAGACCGATAACCGCGTATAACATTACACACCTGGAAGTCTTTTCGGATCTTTGACCCGTAACATCAATGCGAAAAGTGGAAAGTGGTTTAGACAAGAAAGTGCAGTATCGAAGCAAGCCTTGAACAGAATGATGGCCATGCGTGCAATCGCAAAGTTCAAGTAAAATACCACCACGGTGGGCAAAAGGAAAAACAGGACCGTGAAGAGAATAGTCCCCACAAGGAGCTGATCGAGTCCATAGTCGCACGAGTCGATGCGGTTTCGAAGGACATTGTGTTTCTTGCCGCGAAAGAGGTGGAAAAGCGACTGGAGGATATTCAACTGCCAGTGAAATATCCTGGCCGAGGCGAGGTAGAAGGAGTATATGTGAATCGTGAGTATGGAAAGGAGATCCGAGAATAGGGCAAGAGGCATGCTTGCCCCCGCAAAACTGGAGAAGCCGATAATCAACACAATACGTGGCAGCATGGGCCGAATTGTCTCGATACAGCCTTTGCCAATGTCAGTATGTTCACTAGGAAACCAAGAGCAGACCAGAAACTTACTCGCCCAGTATTCAATAACCCACAGGAACAGATCACCAAGGAACGCCGCTAGTTCGGTGTTTAGCTTCAAACCTGCCGGCCAGCCCATGAGCCAGGAAATGCTGCTCTGCAATGCTTCGACGGTATAAGTGGTGAGCAGGCGGCTGATCTCGTCGGCCACCCAGCCAGCATTTTCAATGATGTAGGAACCAAACGCCATGCCGATGATGACATCATTGGCAACAAGCCAGAGACTGTTATAAAACCGAATGTAGTCTGGGTGACTCGTTGTGACACTCGCCCAGTCGTTCTTCCTCATCCGAAGCGTGACATACTGCATCGGCCAGTAGCAAAACTGTTGGAGGCGAATCTCAACTTGCTGAGCCGTCGCAGATATGTCTTTCAGAGCTGCATATCTGGGCCGAAGCCGCCACTCCAGTATGCGCAACAACATCTCGGCGACCACCCTATGAGCCATCAAGCCTAGCACAAATACTTTCTTGATGACGGGCAGCACGTAGATGGTGATCAACTCCCAAAGCCATACCAAGACCATGTCGCGAGCTGTGGTTGCCGACTCGACCACCCGTTCTGACACGCTCAAAGCCCTCTTCGGACGAGTGCCAATGCGTGAGACATTCTGCTGTAGTAGCTTTTCGAGCTCCCATGCCCAATTGATTTGGTTGACTATGGTCGCAAGCGCTCGCTCCTTGGGCGACGGGATTCGCTTTATCACCGAATGTTGTTTAAGCTTCTCGACCAGTTTTCGCTTCGTTTCCTTGCTCAAACGCTCCCGCTTCTCGTCATCCTCCTCCCCACTGTCGGCGAAATCCTGCCTAAATCCGTCGTGTTTGTCTCCCAGTGCCAAGGCAATCGGATTAAGTGACATGTACTGCATTCGTCCTGGCAGAGGCCGCTCGAAAAGGATAATCTGAATACTGGACGCTCGAGCACAGGTGACAGAAGGCACACGCTGCTTAGGCGCTATCGTAACCCGGATCCATGATGAGTCGACCTCGACGGTGTCTGGAGTGTTTGAGACGCCCAAGACGCTTATGGACGATTTGCCGCATTGTTCGTAGATGCGGCTGACTGGGTGAGGGGCGTTACGGAGAAGGTTACCGAGCTTTAACGCGCTTTCAACACGTCGAGGCTATCACAGAGTCAGCGCTTTTATCCACATCCATCCCCGGCCAGCTGTAGACCCGGAGGGCACAAACCTCAACCTCTTCCAGTACTGCCACCACGAGAACATCCAAGGCCGAGTTCCTCCAGCCGACCACGACGCCGTTACAGTCGGATCGCGGAAGGTCTGTGGGCCAGAACACGCGCATCAAGCCATCATCCTCTGGCATGACAGATAGCGCAATCGCGAGCAACCAATCAGAAAGAGCCCCTTCTCCTTAGTTGTTCCCTCGCGGAGATACCTGATCCTGGCGATCGCGGATGCTGGACCAGCATTATCAGTATATGGGATTCGCATATCGACTGTTGGTTGGGGGCAGCAGCAAGCTGGTGGTGGTGGTCGTACCAGGTTCGACTCCAAAGTAGCAAGACGTTGTACAGGAATAAAGACGATGAGAAACACAAGGCTTAACACGCCGAAGCCCTTGGCGGCCCGAGTCTAGAGACGAATTGACACAAGGTTAGCGATCCAGGCTGTTGCTGTTTCGGCGCAATGGTGGTTGGCCGGGGGCGGAGTGCCACAGTTTTTCCTTCTTTCCCATAGCATGTGACACTTACCACCACTCCGTAGTTCCAAGCAAATATGGCAAGCTCATATAGGCGAGTGACGAGGTCCCATCGGGCGGTGATATACCCAGCTACGAAGATGCCGAGTGTAAGAACAGAAAAGGGGTGCATAGAGGCGCGCTGCCCCTTACTGTTCGAGCATGCGATCGCGGCAAAAGTCTGGGCCGGTAGATGCTGTAGTCCGATGTCACTTTCCCTTGTGTGGGGAGAGGAAATGCGGGCGGATAGTGGGTGCGGTTATATGAGGAATTGGCGGGCGCTGTAATGGAAGGGGAAAAACAATACTCGACGGTTCGAAGAAGTTGGATTAGGTAAGTCGAAGTCAAAGCTGGTACGGACGGGAAGCACAACGGGATGCCGAAAACTTGTTGATTTGGGACGGGACGGGGAGCAGCGAGGGCGATCAGATGCGTATGTGTCGTGTCGTGGACAGACTCGGCTCAGACTCGCGCTGAAGTTTATCGAAGCAGTTTAGGCAGTATTACAGGGAGTGTGGAGCGTTCTAGTTCTAGCGCCCAGAAGCCAGAGTCCCCGAGCGCAACCCGACCTGGCTGCGACTGCACGGCACTCTGTAATGAACCGATTGGATGTTGGGGAGGATCCACTTCTCAAGGAAACCTTATTTGGAAGGGGAACATTCAACCGACTTGAAGTCATCCATGGCTTCCGTCCATAACAGAGAGCACTGAAAACAACTCAACAGGAGATATAATTGGAAAGGTACAGTCAAACACCAGCGGGTGACGCTCTTGGTACATGGGCTTTGTTCAAGACATGGAGAGTGTGCATAACGAAAAGTCCTTCCACGAATGCCAGGCGATATATACGGAGAAGAGATAATTGGGCAATGTAAGAAGAATACTAGCTGGATTGTTGCGGCTTTGTTCAAGGAGTTGGTCGACGAGTGGTACGGTAAGGTACTCAGACGTCGTCCAGCTCTGGTATTCTGAGCAAGTCAGTCATCCTTTCAACTTTGGCCATGTTCGTAAGCTCAAACTCACATTTTTTCTTGCCCATGTATGTTGAGTCGCTGTCCTTGAGTTCTTCCCGCGCCTCGTCAAGCAGCTTGTCGATGCCACGCTCTTTCAAAGCAACCTGTAAATTGATATATGGTAAGCTATCTCAATGCTAGAGTACAGGCGCTGTATGGTTTTGCGACCTACCTGCAGGCAAGAGCTATACTCCTTGAAGAGAGTGGAACATTCGTTATTTTGTTCGGTACCATTGCCCCTAAGGTATTCTGTCCAGTATAAGTATCACATATGTCCACTGAGTTAGGGTGTCTGTTTCTGTAGACTTACTCTCACTGTACCATTTGAGAAAGCAAGTGTCGTAACGTCTACAACTGGTTAAGATGTTGTTTTCTTTCCATATGAAGGACAAAAACTTACTCCTTGGCCTCGTTGCATTCCTTGGCGAGTGACTGGGACATCTTTGAAGTCCAGAGCTATGTTTTCAACCGTAGGTGTTGGCAACAAAACGACGGGATAGGCTTGGTACGGTGTCCGATGACTTATGGGTATCGACGGTATACCTATGTTTTGGGCAAAAGAACGTATAGAAGGGGTTTTGTGTGATACTCTAGGTGAATATTTTTGGTGGAAAAGACGGTTGTACGGAATCTCAAATATCAACGTTCACCGGTGAGTCCGCTTGGAAACCAACAAGTACCAGGTGCTATTAAACAAACTCACAATGGGGTTGCGGACTTCCACTTCGTCACAGGACGGATCTCAAAAGCCTGGACGCCGATGGATGAACGTTGGTGGTCCAGATCAGCACAACCTTGGCTCTGGGCAGGTTCCCCCCTTGGCCTTATGTAATCGGTTGCCCAAAGTCTCTCTACTTTAGTGCCCCTACTTCCTAGCATGGGCCATCAGGTACCTCTACCAGCACAGAGCGGGAACAGCTCACTCGAGACCCACTTGATGGCATCCATCGGGCAGCTTCCACTTTTCGAGGTCCCGTTCACTTTGGCGCTTTCTCCACAAGCCACATGCTGGGACTGTCCGCAAAAAAAGTTCCCAAAGAGCAGCAGAACGACAAACCATTTTTGGAAAATTGAACCGGGCTTCCACTTCCAGTGACGTCCACACCACAACAAGTCCAGAACCACCGGCCAATATGGACGGCTCACTGGACTTCAAGGCTCTAAGGGAATCGCTCCAAGCCGCCCTGGTCGCCACGACCCGAACCGCCAACTCAATCGCCAGCGAGGATCTTCAGTTCCAGCGCACCGTCAACCCGACTGTCGGTGGTCAACTCGACAACAGCTCCGGCCGCCTTCTGTCCCTGGCCAACGGGCTCCTCAAATCAACCGCGAACCTCACCGGCCAGAAAGTTGGCGCTCTTGAAGATGCCGACGATGTGGATATCCAATGGAGGAACATTGTCGACGTGATCGACTCGTTGCTCGAGAAAGCCGACACCTGCCTCGACGAGTACACGGGATTGATCAAGCGGAAGGATGCGCCTACCCCCGCCGACCAGGGCCGCGCCCAAAAACGCGTCAAGTCGTCTAACGATCGTCTTGACTGGTCATTGAAGAGAGCCAACATTCTAAAACCTCAGAATAACTTCGAGAGGAAGGTCGATAACTTTAATACCGGTCCTTGGAAGCCTCTGTTGTCGTCCAAGCCTCATGCCAAGGTGTCACTGGAAGACAGCCTGACTACCTTTGTCGACGATGACAACAACACACAGTACGTCTAACTGTCCTTTCCGATATCATAAGAGCATGGTGCTAACATGAATCTCCCAGATACAAACACCCCTACGAAACCGAGATCAAGACGACACCGTATCCTGAGCATGTGTACAAGAAGCGCGAACCCAAGGAGTACCTTCCTATCGATTCGACATCCGCCATTTGGGTTGATACTTATGAGGGCGTCTTGGAGATGTTGGAGGAGCTCAAGCAGGCCAAGGAAATTGCGCTTGACCTGGAACATCACGATTTCAGGTCTTACACCGGACTGTTGTCGCTCATGCAGATCAGTACCAGAGAGAAGGATTGGGTAATTGATACTCTTCAACCTTGGAGGCACAAGCTTGAGGTTCTGAATGAGGTTTTTGCGGACCCCAACATTGTCAAGGTGAGACACATCCTGACCTTCTGCTTTCACTGTATTATCGACTAACTTGACCCAGGTTCTTCACGGTGCTTTCATGGATGTCATCTGGCTGCAGAGAGATCTTGGTCTCTACGTTGTAGGTCTCTTCGACACATATCATGCTTGCGCCGTTCTCGGGTACCCTGGAAGGAGCTTGGGTTATCTGCTTAGCAAGTTTGCCGAGTTCGAAGCCGACAAAAAGTATCAGCTTGCGGACTGGCGCATCAGACCTCTCCCCGAGGAGATGTTTTACTATGCGCGGTCCGATACCCACTACCTGCTCTACATCTTCGACATGATCATCAACGAGCTCGTGGAGCGCTCAACACCTGGAAAGCCGAAGCCTGACCTTCTCGAGCAGGTCCTCGAGAGGTCCAAGGATGTCGCCCTGCAACGATACGAGAACCTTAGCTACAACGTCGAAACCGGCCAGGGACCCCGCGGGTGGTATAATGTGCTGTTGAAGTCCCCAACACTCTACAACGGCGAGCAGTTTGCCGTCTACAAGGCCGTACATCAATGGCGTGACAACTTGGCTCGTCGTGAGGACGAGAGCCCCTTCTTCTTCATGACACAGCAGGTCCTGGCCGACATTGCGCGGATTCTCCCGACCGACAAGAAGGCTCTGTGGAGTATCCTGGATAGCAATGCCAAGGGCCTCAAGTCTCATTTGGATGATCTGTTCGACGTCATCCAAAAGGCTAAGGAGGAAGGTGTGAACGGTCCCAAGATGATGGATATCTTCAAGAGCGAGTCATTTGTCCTTGCCCCCGCCAAGATTGCTGCGGTTATCGCCGACGATAGCGACATTCCGGACGTCAAGGAGCTCAAGGCTGACCGGTCTCAATTTTGGGGCGGCGTCACTCTGAGCTCAGTCTGGGACGGCACGGCTGCGAAGACTGCCAAGCTTGACGACGTGTTGGAAATCACCCTTCCGTATCCGGCCGACTTCATGGACGGATCTGCGGCTGAGATGGAGGTGGATCAACCAGAGGAGACGGTGCCAGAGCTCCAGCCGGCGCCGGAAGAGATGACAGTCAACCAGGAATTCACTCTTAGGAACGGAGGCAAGCGCAAGCGCG
Organism: Neurospora tetrasperma FGSC 2508; assembly: GCF_000213175.1. NCBI lineage: Eukaryota > Fungi > Ascomycota > Sordariomycetes > Sordariales > Sordariaceae > Neurospora > Neurospora tetrasperma. The sequence goes on along the minus strand of NW_009799103.1, from coordinate 2,905,839 downwards.
AGGAAGAGTCTGAGGAAGAAGAGGAGGCCTCAGATGCCGAAATGGAGGATTCCGCGCCTCAGACCGAAACCGACGTGCAAACCGGTGGCGAAGCCGAGGGTGACGACTCCGACGAGGAAGAAGAGGAGGAAGAGGAAGAGGAAGAGGCAAGCGACAAGTCATCCAAGAAATCCAAGAAGGCGGCCAGGAAAGCGGCCAAGGAGAAGAAGAAGCAGGCCAAGGAAGCTCTCAAGGCTCAGCGAAGGGCAGAGAAGGCCGCCAAGAAGGAAGCAAAAAAGAAGGCGCAGGAAGAAGCTGCTGCTGCCGCTAAGCAGGTGGATGGCGAGGAGGAGAAGGAAGATCAGCCGTTTGATTACTCTCAGGCTGCGTCGGTGTTGCGTGCTCGCAAGACTCAGGAGGACGTCAAGAAGGCGAATAAGAGGTTTAACCCGTATGAAAAGAAGTCTCAGGGAGGACCCAAGGGCGCAAGAGCGCATTACACGGCCAAGGCGGCTGGCAGGACGGCTACCTTTAAGAAGTGAGGAGCCGGCGGGTGAGGAAGATGGCGGGCAAATAGGATAGATTATGGAACGATTAGTGCTGTGCTGGCCATTGATGCCAGTTATTTTTTACTTGGACTATTATTATCGCGGTGCGTTTTAGTATATGCGACAGGAGAAGAGAAAGAGATGGCTTATGGTAGAGACATAGATACCAAGCAATAACTGATGACGGCCAAAAGACGTCGAGTTTTCATCCTGTTCTACAAAACGCTGAGCCACAGAAACACTGCATCAAATTGTACAGAGTCTCGACCGGTGTGAGTATTTATGTCTTTATATATCCTGCATGTTTCACTTCACGCAATCAACTTGCACCTACACTACAGTTTGGCCAAGCTGGTTACTGGTATTCGACTCAATTTCCATTTTCTATCTGATGGTATCACGAGGTATCACGAGGTGGAGGGGATCCGCGCGGCGGTCATGAGAGCCAGTCGACAGACCAATGTAACCTATCAACACCTTTTTGAGATCTCGTGGATGGCGTTTTGTTCCATGATCAAGACGTATATGTATATCTCTCCATTTTGGCATTTGGCAAGTCATGGAATGATACTGTAGTATTCCGAGAAGATACCTACCTATCTACACACATACATACATACATACATACATACCACCACAACTATCTACAGCCTAAGGCGACATCGATACACCAGAAACGATCGAAGCGCCATCAGCGGTAGGTATGTTGTCCTGCTTTTCTAGTCTAGGATCTTATGCTGCCCAAGATAGGTATGTAGCTCAAAGCTCTACCTATCCGATGCTGGCATGCTGCAAGCCAGGGGCGCAGACAAGGATTCCTGTTGCGGCATGTCGCGTGGGCATTGCAGGATTCATTCTAAATAGGTACTTTACCGGACAGATGAGCGGCCTTGCTGATACATAGTGAGGCAACCCAGGCAGTTCCTGCTGAGCATGCCATGCCTGCTGGTCGCCAAGGATTGGAGAGACCAGAGATGGATGACGGTCATTGATGATGGTGTTGTGGTGTCATTCGGGAAATGAGGCAGGGTTCGTCTATGACGGGGCTTGTTGAGGATTCTAGCCTTGCTTCGTTCGGTTGCAGTGCCGTTCTCGTTTCTTTTTTAATGTCGCCCTGGTCTAGTGAACAGGGTTTCGACCTCTTCTCGTCCTTTGGTAAAAAGTGGAAGGGGGGGGGACCCCTGCCTACCCTGCAGTTGGTATCCAACCCTCTCGGCAGGGCGGGTACAGCTCGCAGGGGGGCCCGGGACGGAGCAAGGACGGGAAGCTCAGCGCGAGCCATTCTAGGGTCCCTCCACTAACATCAGATGCCATCTGACCATAACGGGCAGTTACGACGCTCAGCTTGGTCGTCATTTGTTCCATGCTGGATTTAAACTCGTCCATTTGACAAACGGAACTGTCCAGGTGCCTCACTGCGTCTTTTTCCCTGAAACTGAACAATTAGATTGTCACTCCGTCGCCGCCGAAACAAAGGCGGAATACTTTTGGCGCCCCACCTGCTTAGGCAAGATCGGCATTGTTCTTGACTCTTGACTTACTTCTTACACCTTCTTGTTTGTGTTTTTCCCATGCGCCGCCTTTGAATATTGCGGCGCAAAACCGATATAACTACCGCCCTCCTCAAGCTTCCCTCTCCCGCTCACCAAGTACCACGATACCAGCCTTGAAGATCGCCGCTGGACAGCCTCGTCTTTCCAACAAACAAGAGCCATTCACTCCTAGTATTGCTCATCGTGCCATTCCATCCCATCCGTCAAACAGCCTTACAGGATCCCACCTTCGTTTTTGCCCTCCAAGCACCACAGTGGACCCGACCTTGACGTGTCTGCGTGGCAGAGTCCCCGAGGCCGCCTGTACCCTCGTCAGAAGCCTCTCACTTGCCAGACTCGGTCACCGCAGTAGCCTCTGGCACCGTCAACCGATTTGCACATCGAATTACACCGTTCCTCGCCGACGTCATATTTATAGCGTCCCCACCATGGACCACTTTCCGCGACTACGCCCGCATCGGCGCAAACGAGACATCACCGCTCCCAGTTTGATCACCACACCTACTACCACCAAGTCAGAAAGTACTTCTGAGAAAACCGAGTCTCCTTCGGCTGAACTAACAACTCCCACCGCCACTCCTTCGCTACGCTCAGTCCATAAGCTCCGTCCCTTTCGAGTATTTTCACGTTCGTCCAAGAGGGCCCGCGAGTCTTCTCCCGCTTCGCACAAACAGACACCGACTGTCGCCGCCGTTATGGCTTCCAACGGTACCGCAGACCACCCTGCTTCGCCAGCCGAGAGCAAGACGTCGTCAGGGCAACAGCTCAAGAAAGATGGCCGACCCAAGATGCCCTCTTTCCTGGAATTAAGCGAGTCTGGTAAGCTCCATGGCTCGCCTTTTGGCGCTCTCACTTTTTTCCAAGACACATACACTAACAGGGCCTTTCACGTTTTACAGAAATTGAAAACAAGTTCCAAGAAATCATCTGGCTCGAGCGCAAGCGCATCCTAGAAGCGACACAGAACCCCTCACGAGATTTCCGCTGGGCCCGCGTAATGGGACCGCACCTTCGGCAGCTCGACAGATACGGCAACATACAACCCTGGCACAACAACCGAATCAAACTTCAGGTGCCTGAGGGCAAGATCGACTATATCAATGCCTCGCCTATTGTCCTACCCCCGACGGTTCTCACCACAGCCGATGGGGAAACAAGCAACACACAAGAACCGGATCGCTACATCGCCATGCAGGGCCCCAAACAATGTACAACCGATCATGTGTGGCGCATGGCAGTTGAGCAGCTCGAGAGCCCCGGCGTGATCGTCATGTTGACCGAGACTCACGAGGGCGACTTTGAGAAATGTTACCAGTACTTTCCCCGGACGACGGAGGATACCCCACTGGAGATCAATGAGGGGGACGAGTTCGGCGATGGCTTCCGTGCCACAGTTCGGTGCGTAGGAATCGAGGATACTCCGGCCGGTGATGCGATCGAGCTTCGCAAGATGGTGATCCATGTGCACAAGTCGGCTGGAAGGAAGAGTGTGGACAGCAAGAGCAATGGGTCGCAGAGCAAAAGGCAAACCCCAGAGCCGGAAAACGCAACCACCGAGGAACCCAAGATCACGTCGCCTCTGACCCAGATGGCAAAAGAGACGGAAGAGAACCTCACGATCAGTGAACCAGAAGAGACGGTAGGCCGGAACTCTGAAGAGGAAGAAGTCGAAGAGCGCATTGTGTGGCACTTCCTCTACAAGAAGTGGCCCGACTTTGGCGTCCCGGACCTCGCCGATCTCGACAGCTTCTTCACTCTCATGAGTCTATCTCGAGAGAAAAACGCGGGCCCTCACAACCCTCGCATTGTCCACTGCAGCGCGGGCGTTGGCCGCAGCGGTACCTTCATAGCGCTGGAGCATCTCATGCGGGAGCTGGACGCGGGAGTGTTGGAGAACTGGGATGAGCGCACTGCTGGCGTTGGCGAGTCCTTGTCTTCGCCCATCAGGACGTCGCAGGAGGAAGTCATGTCGCCCATAGGCAGCACAAAAGGCAGAGACGATAACGACTTGATTTTCCAGGTGGTCAACCAGCTCAGGGAGCAGCGAAAGACCATGGTGCAGGCCGAGAGCCAGTATCTGTTTATCTACCAGGTGATGCGTAAACTGTGGCTGGATAAGTATGGAGGTGATGGTGATGACTCGAGCTCGGGAGAGAGGGCGGCCAAGAGGCTGGAGGTTGATCCTGGCGATCCCTTCTTTGTGAATGGGTACTCGGAGAAGTAGAGCGACTCGTTGAGTCCTCCCATATTGCATTCGCGGACTAGACCCATGTCCTCATCTTCAGGCCTTCGTGTCTGGGATTATGGCCGGTCGAGTTAGCTGGTTCTTACTCCTGTTAGCCTATGGCTTGGAGCGGGTGCTCAATGAGCCACTGTCGAGGGACCATGGAGTTGAGGAGGCATGATGACGATAGTCAGAGGCGGTTAGAAGACAAACAGCTGCTAAACAGGCGCCTGGTCAAGAAGAAACCATAGACCGTGAGGTGTTACAGGAAAGAAAGAAAGGAAAAGTTAAAGAGCAGGAGAGGAAGGAACATGGTAGGTGAGTAAGGGGCAAGGTACCACCAAGTAACTCTAATCATCTCCTTGTGGACACAAGCATCCGTCGTCTTAGATACCCCCGTTGCATTTTTCATAATGTCATTGCATTGCATTGCTTATTACTCACTTCACTTTTTGGGCACATATCGCGGTATCAAGTTGTTTGAGGTTACAATAATTGCGTGTGCACTCACTCGCCTGCCTGGCCGGTGGTGGAAGGAAAATCTTTCCACAACTCAGTTACATAGCTTGCGCGTCCATTATCTTGTGTGTTGTGATACTCGTCTACGGAACTTTAAGCATGCGTCAACTCACCCCTTAGCGCCACTTACATGCCTACCACAAAGTCCTAAATTGACGAGCTCGGACATGATGACATGACATAAGTCAACCGCAGCGTGGATCGGATCGGCTTTGCGTGTACATATGGCGTCTCTTAGATTAGACTAGACTCGCGCATACATGCGTAAGTACTGATGCATGCCTACCTATTTAGAGGTACGCAAGGTACCAAATGCAAGATATTCATCATACATCCACGGTATGCTATACGTACTTTTTTTTTCGCGCGCGCATGAATATATATACATATATATATAAATGCGTATGTACGTCTTGCTTTTACTCAATTTTTGCTGTTGTTGTGCAGCCCATTTTCACTTCCACTTTCACTTTCTTGGTAAAAAAAACTGGTAGTGATCGGACCGGATACAGGTAGGTAGATATAACGAGCCGTATATGGATGGCATTGCTTGAAAGGAATCGTGTAGAGGAAGGGGTGGAGATAGAGAAGGAAAAAAAAAAAAAAAAAAAAAAAGAAAATGGAGGGTAAAGTAAGTCAACCAAATCTACCCCGAGCTCTACAGTATAGTAACTCATGGTCCGTGGCTTCCAGCTGTTTGGCGGCCATTGCTCGCGGTTATATGCAGAACGTACCTGAACCTAAACCCGTATGTTTTCGTTTTCAGCTACCTATACTATATGTAAGATGCACCACCGTACACGGAACCAAGAATGTACCTACACAAGTGTGGTATGCTGGTAGGTGTCGCGGATCGGATCAGTTAGTTCCCGTTTCGTCGTCGTCATCGTCATCATACCACACCCACCAACACATCGGATCAGGATCCGAGAAAAGCGCGAATCTGTGTTTTCTTGTGTCGGGTGTGGGTGTGGATGTGTGTGTGTGTGTGAATGTGGATGTGATAGCCAATATATCAAAGCCCGTGGTTGATGGCTCTTGAATACCTCTAGGTACCTACCTACCACGGACTGACAAATGCGCAAACAGTTCCGCTTTTATCTACTTTTGGTCGTCAAAAAACGTAGAAATGCGGGAATGGGAACCGCCAAAAAAATAAATAAAAAACATATGAAACATGACTTTTCCATCCAAGACATTGCAATGCTTGTCCCCGTCAATGATGAGAGCGAAAGTGTGTGTGTGTGTGTGTGTGTGTGCCAAGGGGAAAAAAAAAAAAAAAAAAATAGAAACGGGAAACGAGAACAGGGGTTACCACTACGTTTCTTCTAGCCTGAACATGAACATGAACATCGGACCGTAGCCCGTGGCTAAACAAAAGTGTTATGTTGACCGACGTTGTTCAAGCCAACGAACCAAGCTTTTGGTTGATCGGTCAGGTCAGCTGGGCCTTGGACAACGTCGGTCGACAATTTAACGTGTCTGGACAAGTAGGACTAAACGTGATTTTTATTTTCTCTTGGTGTACGTACAACTGCGTCCGACAATGCGGTACTTCACTAAAGTTTTATTTGGAAAAGGTACCAAACTCGGATCATATCATTATACGGGATAGAGAAAAAGAGAGAAAAGGACGTTGGACAAGCTTATCTAGTACCTTCCATGTCTTGCCTTGTGCTGGATAACAACAGATAGGACAAGACACGAAGAAGGTCTCGGAAGATGGTTTGGTTGCTTGCTGTTCAAATTCTCCTCCTCTCTCGTTCCCATGGGAAAACTCTGAAACTCGCATGTCTTGCACATTTTACCATTTAATAATGTCAGACAGACAGTGTGACAGTTCGTCATGACAGCCGCAGACTCAGGTCAATATCCGAAAGGGTGCATTCGAAAACTGAGATTGAGTAAAAAAAGACTTGATCAAGTCAAAGTGATGAGATGAGTTTCAGGAGGTACTAGTATAGAAAACGTGTGAAGTCGTCAAAGTCATTGATGGTTGTTGACTTCCAACTCATTGTGGATAGATAGCTTCAGAATAGTAAAAGATGCCAAGCCTTTTCTTCAGTATTAGGGTCATTGGTCAAGTTGAAAACGGTCTAGAACGAGTGGAGTCTCTTCACAGAAAAGAGAGAGAATTAAAAGAAGAGAAATGAGTGGGAAGGATCCAAAAAACACCACCTCTCGTTAATGCCCAAAAGGCGGATGGATACTCCCCATGTGCGTTTGGCAAGGGTCATACACATAACAGTTTCTTTTTCATCAAGCGGAAGTTCAAGGGTCTCGTTCGGGTTCGCAAGTGACCCGGTTATGATAGCTCGCTGAGAACAACATGCCCAGCCCCCAACCCTGTTCAGCCGCGTGTCTGCCATGTGGTGTGGATGTGCTGAAAACGGGCACGGCTTTTGGCAGCCGAAGGCCTGGTCGATCCACTCACAGTCATTCATTTTCGAAGGAGTGTAAACCACGTCCGTACCTTGCTTGGCTTTGAGAGCCCAGCTCGTGTTTGTTGTAGGCTTGTAGCCCAGTTTGGCGAGATGAATAGAGACGAGCTGGTATATACTGGGATCATTCTGCTACGTAGTAGATTGTGATGCCGAGTGCCGATTCGGCCACCACCTCTCTCTCACTGATTATCATGAGAATGAATGATGGACGAACTAGTGTGCACTAGTATGGGTGGAATGGCACGATGCTATGACTATCCTAGTACTTTCGGAGAAGATGGAAGGTTTGGAAGGAAATACCGTGGACTGTGGGTGTTGTCCGTTTGCGAAGAGAGCTCGTGTTGGTACGGAGCTGCCGTCGGGTCAAACAAGACTGGACAAGTCTCACCATGAAACAGTCCGATTGACGGTGATGTCAGCTGGCTTTTGATTCAGTTCTACGGTGAAAGACGAACGAAGAAGAGAAGATGGGTTGGGCCGCAAAAGGGTGTTTGGCACTAGCAAGACGTCCGGGGCAAAGCTGGAGCATGCTCGCCGGCCGAACAAGGGCCTCGGAAATGAGCGATAGACGCCGGTTGCTGATGGGCATGGCTGGTATTGTTGACAGCGGCTCGGTCTTCATCCAAGAATTTCGAACCACGCAATGTTTTGAAAGACAACCAAGTGGTCTGTAAAGTGTAACGCAGTTGAAATCTGACGGTTGCTATTTTGGTGGGTGAACACAACAAATGAAAATGCATGATTGACAGAGTCCGGGCGGTGAAGGAGCAAAAGACCCGGATGAGTACCTTGAAATGCTACCTGCCTACCCTTTCGGAGAGAGACGACGATGCCAGAGGCAGCAACCACCGGGACAAAAGCTAGATTGCGGTTGGTGAGGGTTTGTGGGTAACACGTATGTTCGTCGCAAGGACTCGCTTGTTGCGGAGTGGTGTATTCATCCTGGAGACTTTGGGTCTTGGGGTTCACCGGCACTAGCATGTGAAATTGTACCTGTTGGGGTGAAGAGGGCGGGGCCTGCAAAGTACTTGTACGACCGTGTTTTCGCTTGCCGTTTTGTTTCAAAGTCGAACCGAAAGCAACCTGGAGCCTTGTAACTGTTCATCACGAACCGTAAGTACCTCTCTAGTGTAATAATGGGCCAGAACTGAAGCGGTTCGCATCGACAACACCAACAAGGTTGCAATGATGCTGGGGGCTGCAGAACGAAGCCAGAAGGATGGATGCATTCAGTGGTCGATTTGCAGTTGACGAGACCTGCCCCACCATTGCATCGGAGCGGGTCTCGGTCGTGTGGATCCCCAGGTGTGTTGATCTTGACCAATGCAAAGGGCAGCATTGGCTGGGCCGGGACACCTGGGGGAGTCTGCAACAACCGCCATCCCAGCAGACCAAACCCCAGTGGCTCGACTTCAACCATCACCATCACCATCGGCATCTCATCGGTCTTGGTATGTAGTGTAGGTTGTGAGAAAGGATCCAAATGGGACAACACGTCGGCCCCCCTTGTCGGATGGCCCGGGACTCCGAATCCGGCAAAGCTGTGGACTAACACTGCTGCTGCCAATATCCACTCCCGGCCTTCTGGAAGCTTTCAAAAAGGACCACAGGTACGATCGGCCCTGCCCTGCATCTGGCAGAAGAGCTTGTTGACGTTCGAGGCTCCCGCGAACTCTGCCTCTCACCATATTTTATATGGGAACCCGACGACTCTAACAGGACCCGGCTGGTCACTCATCCCCTTTCCTCACCACTCATACACTATACTTTGACATACATACATAATTCATTCATCCCATCCTCTCACCCTCACTCTCACTCTCACCTGGAGCCCCTTGGCCCCCACCATAGTCGGCAACTGCTTTGGTAATCCCGTATCCCGTATCCCGTCCCGACCCGCTGTCCCCGAGGCACTTCAGTCAGCAGCAACAACAACAACAACAGACCAACAACCCACACACTACGGCGCTAGCCACCTTGCCAACCGAGACTAAAAGTCCACCCGGCGGAGATTGTACAAGTTCAACGGTGTCGAAAGAGAGGGTCTTCGGCCTTTGCCTCCCACATTCTTGCGCCGACTCGCCTCCAAACGGTCTGGACCATCAACGGCAATGGCACGTGGGGCTTTCGCAGCCCGCGAGTCCTTATTCTAAAGGTTAACCGCGCCCTCGATTTACATAAACAGTAAATTAACTTTTCCGGCTAATGCGAGGCGTCAAACTTTTAGCGATTTTCTTTCTTTTCACTGCGCCATTGCCATCACTGGACTAGTCTGCCCTCGGCGTGCACCAACGTACCTCCATTTTCACCACACCTCCTATCAATCCATCCTATATCCTCCCGGCGCAACTTGCCACGGGTTCACGCTGTGTGTGTAAGAGCCAGTCCGGATCTGTAAGACCGGCTTACATCAAACGGCATCAACCAGATATTATCACGGGGTTGTTTGGGGACAATACAAGACCAAACCCGGTGCCTTATTTGGACACCAGATAAGATAGGCCAGACACCATGACGTCGATTGTAAGTGAGCTTTGTTCCAGATTCACCCGAGCGCAACCCAAATCCTTGCCCCCGGGCCCCCTTTTGCTACCAAGTGAGTGTGGCATGTTCAGCCTGATGGTTGTTTCCACTCCAACACCCGGACCTCCAACTTCAACTACCCAACCACAAGCCCAATCTTACATCCTCATCCTCACTCCCACACCCACACCTTCCAACACCAACCAAGTACCTTCTCTTGATGCTCACCGCCTTGCCCTTTGCTCATCCTGCTTGTTTCTTCTTTGATCCTTTTCTGTCCTATCCCATCTCTTCCTGACCCTGCTCACTTCACCGGGACTGTCTTGTGTTCCCCCACGTTGCTGAACCGACAGGCTGGCGCGCTTGCAATTCGAGGTCGCAACGCTTGTGTTTCCTTCCTCTTGTGCTTGCCTGGCCTTGTCTAAGCAAGTGTGGCCGGGCATATAGACTGGCATCCTTTATGGCTAGTTGAGGTAGAGGTAACACTGGAAGTTGAGCAAGTCAGAAAGTAGGTGCCCAGGCCGGGTGTACGAGCACATGATGCTTGCCGTCTCATCCTGAATTTCGCGGCGGCGCAGAAAGCGTTTCTTTAATCTCTCTGTCTCGTAGCGACGGGAACCCCTTCCGGCCTTTCACACAAGTTTCCGGAACACTCCCATGCCAATTGGGTTACCACCATCCATCCCTTGATATTCTCTAGGGACGAGCCACCTCTGATAATCACCACCACCACACCCTCTACTATTACCATGTTCCTATCACACCATCACTACCCTCTCTCCTACTGCTCATGATTATAATCAGCTCTTCATCTCTTACAAGACAATGTTGCCTTGGTTCTGATCAAGGCAATGGATCTCGAGACCGAGACTTGGACCGCGTGTCCTTTGTTCGATTTCGTTGATTTCGACAAGATGCTAACACACACTCCTCGTCTCCAGCTATGTCTGGCGCATTATTGCGACCTTCACGGGCCCACCCCCTTGATGGTCACCGAAGGACTCCCTGTTCCATGCAGCACATGTTATGAGGAGGGTCAGCAACACGACCACAGCAATGTTACCGACCAGCCGGCTCCGAGTGCCACCGCAGCTAATGCCTCGGTCCATGCCGTAGCCGCTGCCGCCGAAGCGCTACGCCGAATGGACCTCGGCGGCGGTGGACTAAGAAGCTCTTCTGCGCCTGTATCCGAGGAGCAAGCTCAGGAATATCGCGCCTCGCTTCGCCGCGTCTCCCAGGCTGTTGGCACTTCCTCGGCCGTTGAAACTCCTCCACAAAGTCCGCAGATTCCAACCGGGCCCCCATTATCGCAACAGGAAAAGCGACGCAGCGATTCAGGATTCCGCAGGACCTATGACGACTACGTCACTCGCCGCGCCGGTCCGTGCGATAATTGCGCCTTGACGCTACCCAAACGACAAGAAAGTAGCAAAGACGCAAATCCGGAACCAAAGCCAGAGCAAGGGCCTACATTACGGACACGTGCTCCCTTTGCTCGCGTGTTCTCTGGAGGAATGGACGAACCATCACCGCCAATTTCACAAACATCCTCATCGATCCCGTCTGAGGACGAGTCGATCACCAAGTCTCGTCCCTCACATCGTCGTGCTGAAACCACGGCCTCACTAGCATCACGATCTAGCAGCAGCTCCGCCCAAGGGGTTACGGCACATACGCACTATCTCGACTATACCTCAACGCACGAGCCCGTTGCCGCAAATTCGTTTTCCATTGTTCGCGCATCTTGTCTGCGGACGCTCTCTCTGGAAACTCTTCCCCGACCTCCCGCTACAGGCTATCCTTCCTCAGGCGCCAACCCGGGGATTACGCCGAGCGCTTCACCCAGCCCCCCGGCTTACGTTACAACGCACAGTGTCGGCGCTGCAGCATCCGGTGGGCCAATATTCTTCGGCGACCCTTCTGCCGGCTACACAACGGCCTACATATTTCGAATTCCCGATGTCCATGCGCGAGGCCACAAGCGCGTGTACGCTTTCCTAGCCCTTAGCACCCATCGTGAGCGTCTTGCCATGAAGACCTTCGGATTCGTCGCTGCCGCGTTCCGTGACCTGGCGACCTGGATCCAGACACTGGCCGAGCAAGAAGCCGAAAGGTCCCTCCAGGAGTCATCAGCCAACAGCCCCGTCATGCCCGGAGGCCCTGGCTACGGAGGAAGCCTGCACTCGGAACCAGCAGCACCCGCCAACCACATTCCCACGGCCGGCGGACCGGGCGGCGGTAGCAGCTTTCTCATGGGCGGCGGCGGTCTGTCCAGGAGGATGGGCAGCGGTTTTTCTGCCTCTGGAGTCGCGCTGAAGCAGCGAGGCTTGGCTGAGCTGGTTGGTCTCCCTGACTTCTTTATTGAGCTTCATGCTAGGTTCGTGAAGCTCTTGCTTGACCTGCGTGTCGTCTTGGGATCATGAAGAAGACAGGAGTCTTTCACCGAAGACGCTTACGGACCACAATCATACTTGAACGAACGATCGTTGGCACCATGTACATATATCCATTCATCCATCCGCGCGGGCTGGTATCGATCGCCACAACATCCAACAGAAACAAAACCACCACCACCGCCGCCGCCGCCACTGCTACTACTATAACCGAGGAGACAGTGGTGTGTAACAATAGCTTGACTTCAATGTCAATGAAGAAGAAGAAGACTTCCACTAACAAAATAGCACTTCGATGACACACAAGACAGGCAGCGGATACGGCAGCAGTTGATATCACGAAATATGCAAAACTTGTTTTATGTGTGTGGGAGAGAGATTAAGTAATGGGTAATGAATTAATGACCTGGCAGAGGAGCGCGAAAGGCTGGGCGCGCGCATAGAAGTAGGGTGAAGCCGACCGAGCAAGCGAGGTGTACGACGAAGAGAAGGGAAGGAGAGAGTAGAGGTAGTATGTGAGGGGGGAAAGAAAAATACCAACCATCTTCTGCATTCGAGATTATTGATGCTTTTCTCCTGGAGTGTTTATCAATGTGGATAATAATGGATAAGCGGAAGCATCACGTGTTTCTTTTCTTTGGGGGGCTGTTGGATTCAACAACAGGCTAGATAGATGGACGGGAACGGGTAGATGGGTGGATAGATGTTTTGGATAGATGAGTAGAAGGTTGGATGATATGTGTGTAGTTAGGG
>NW_009799103.1:2794478-2891255 GCF_000213175.1 Neurospora tetrasperma FGSC 2508 | reverse complement strand
CCTTCATAAAACCTTGGCCGTTTCCACGCATCCACATCCTCGTTCCTTAACCTCATTCATCGACCACAATCTCATTCCCTAAACCTCATTTCACATCAACCACCATCGATCACAACCACCACCGCGACCTCACATTTTTATCCTTTCTTTTCTCTTCTTTTCCCTTCCCATGGACCTCACAAGCATGTGTTACTTTTTCCCTCCTGTATCGAAGCAGCAGCTGTATCGCAAACTGGAAGTGAGCGAGCGTGTAAGGAGATTGACTAAGGAGACTAAGGAGACTACTGTGTAAGGAGACCAAGGAGACTAAGGAGACCAAGGAGACTACTGTGTAAGGAGACTAAGGAGGAGACTAAGGAGCGGCCGGAGAGGGGACTGAGTGAGTGGTGTGTTCGACTACAATGATACCTTGGGTACAATCCCAAGTATGTGATCACAAGTAGTCACAAGTAGTAGTCCTAAGTAGTCACAAGTAGTAGTCCTAAGTAGTCACATGGAGGATATACCCCCCCGAATAGCATAGAGGTTATTTTGAAGTTTTAACAATAAGCTTGTTTTTTTTTCCCACTCTTTTTTCATGAGTGCTGAGTGACGGCAACAATATCCAGGAACTAGTTGTAGACGCCCTGGTACCTAAATTTGAGGTAACCAAGGTCCTCTTACTAATATGTATGTAGGATGTTGTCGGATTTTACTCGCTGGAATAAGTATGACCGACCTTCTCTTGCCATCCATAAGGGAGGACATACTGTAGATACGGTGCCTTACTCTTTCTTATCATCCCCCCCCCCCCCAAACAAGAAATGTTCTCCAGGCCGACCTTATCATTTTCAGAAGACAAGAATCTATATTGAAGCACATACATTTGTCCGACATATCCTCCCTTCACTTAAGTGGGATTTACTATAGCTACGGCGTTTCGGGAACGGAGAACTACCATCCAGGCGTACATGTATTTATGTATGTATCAAGATAAATGGTGGCATACCACGACCTGCAGAGAAGGAAAGCGCACTGAGAACTCAATTCCGCCGAGCAAGTTGATCTGAACATGTAAATAGTATCAGCTGGGAGCCAGGGCATCTTGCTACTTTTCAATTGGGTGCTACTGCAAATTCAGTTGGAGCAACTCCAGAGAGGTACGCACATATATATATGGTGGTACCGCTCTAGATTTATTCGCTAGTGTACAAATTGGTTCGCTTCTATGAACGTCTATAGTCCCTGCTGATCTGGGGCACAAACTATATTTTCCCAAGGCAGCAAGAAGCATAGCACCAACCCACCCAAAATGCAATCTCCCACATGTTCCGTGGTCCTCGACCCCAACACAGCTAGCCCATGACGCCGATAGTTTACTTGTAGAAATCAAACTTGTTCTCGTCGCTCGTACCCTTCACTTGGCTGCTGTAGGCGTCCTCCAAATCAGCCTGGATGATGTTGTACCTGTTCTTCCGTACTGCGCGCAGACCGGCCTCCTGCATAATGGCAGCGATGACGGCACCGCTGAGAGGATCGTTGCGGACAATCAAGCTGTCAAGGTCGACCTCAGGGGCCAAGCTCATCTTGCCAGCAATCGTGGTGAAGATAAGACGGCGCTCGCGGCGATCGCGCAGATTGGGGAACTCGATCTTGCGATCAAGACGACCGGGACGCAGCAGGGCGGGATCGAGAGTGTCGGCACGGTTGGTGGCCATAATAACCTTGACGTTGGCGGTCTGGTCGAAACCGTCCATCTGGTTGAGCAATTCGAGCAGAATTCTCTGCACCTCACGATCGGCACCCGTCTGCGCGTCGAATCGCTTCGTCGCAATGGCATCGATTTCATCGATGAAGATGATGGCGGGCGCGTTCTCACGAGCCATGCGGAAGACGTCGCGCACCATGCGAGGACCCTCACCAAGATACTTTTGTACGAACTCGGAACCGACGACGCGGATAAAGTTCGCTGTCGTCGAGTTTGCGACCGCCTTGACCAACATTGTCTTGCCGGTACCAGGAGGACCATAGAGAAGGACACCGCGCGGAGGGTCAATGCCGATCTGCTTGTAAAGATCAAAGTGTGTTAGGGGCAGCTCAACGGCTTCCCGAATTTCCTGCTTCTGCATATCCAACCCTCCAACATCGGCATATGTAACGTCGGGCTTCTCGTCGGCACCGAGCATAGCAATGGAGGAGTCAGCCTCGGGCGGCAAAATATCGACGACGGCATTAGAGTGACGGTGGAGCGCTACGGAGGATGAGGGCTTGAGGAGCTCGCGATCGAGAGTCGAAAGGATACGGACGACGTAGTTTGAGCCAGTACTGGATTGAACGATACCCGTGCTGAGAGGAAGGGTTAGTCTGGGCCAGTTTTGAAGACGGGGGGTGCATGAGGCGGCCATACTTTTGATCGATAGCTTCCATGAACTGTCCAATCACCAGGGGAACACTCTGAATCCTCTTGATTTCCTCCTGGGCACGTACAAGCTCACGCTTCAAGCTCCTGCCAGATACCATGTTGTCAGCCCCTCCTCATCAAGCTCTCAGCGCGTGGAACTTCTGTAACCATACCTCTGCTCATCCTTGATGTATTCCTCCTGCAGCTTGATGTATTCCAGCTGCCTCTGAAGCTTCTTCAAGGTAATGTAGTCATCACCGCCTTCTGTTGACACGCCCTCGAAGGTCTCGATGTTGGGGATCGCCGAAGGGGCGGACTTCTTTTGAGGCTGGGTCACACTGGCCGGGGTCTCGACAAGGACGTCGCCCATCTTGGCGGATGTTTTCTTGTGATGGTATTAAATGGCTTGATCGATATGTTTCCGTGTGTTGTGTCGCGAGCGCTCAGATGCGCGATTGTAATTGACGTGGGTTTGGGGGATCGGTCGGGTGGTATTCCTTGTTGTTCTGTTGTCGTCGTCGAGGTTCGCCTTGTGGCGCGTGTCAGTAGTAGGTTGTCGGTGCTAGCAGTCGCTGATGCAGTGGTCGCTGTTGCTAGTAACAGCAAGCTGGGCTGGCTGTGGCTCGTCATTCATCTGGAGCCTGCGTTGCCGGGTGCTGCCATAAGCACAGTGATTGGCTGGATGACCTCTTTCTGGCAGTTATAGTGGGCTACTAAGCACAGCTACGGTGCATGCTCTGTACAATATAGCTCGTATAAATACCATACTGATTGATGACAGATGGCCCCTTTTTTGTAGCTAAAAATCGCACTTTACCAGGAACGCTCCAGCTGCAAGTGGGGTTGTTGAACAGTGTCAAGGGGTGACTGCCGGACAGTGCAGATTGGACTGCAGTGAACTGAAGCGGCGGGAGCCTTGTCGGTGGCTCCCCCCCTCCATGCAGGTCGACCTCCACTTGGGTGCCACCATCGCAGTTGAGCGACTCCAGCCTTTCTCAACCCCACATCCACACGGGTACCCTTGCTAGGCGTCACGAAGTGTCACCTTGACGGCCAGGTCGGCTTGTCGTCCGCCGTCCTCCCCCCGTAACTTGTCTTTGGCTTGACCACTACACTATCGATAATCGTCTCTTATTGTTTGATATGTCTTTCATGCCATCGCAATGCCCGACGTGGTGTACGTGAGGCTGTGGGATATGGCAGATCCCATCGTCGCAACATCACTTCTCTGTGGCTCAACGTACACTACCGCGATAAGGGATCGAGTTGTCATTCCGAAGACGGCCGATACCAGTTTCTCCACTGTTTGGATCGAATGATGCGGCGATGATATGCTATTGTGGTCACCATACACCACCCTGCATCCCGTGTGCTAGCTAACACATCCTTGCCTGGCTCGGGCCCGTCTGAACGCATCATGGCCATGAAGCGGTGCTGATGAGGGATCGCGAGGCGTATGATGGTGAGAAGGGAGAGAGTTGGGTAGGTAGTTGGGGTTTGAATTGCGGCAGTCCAAAGGTTAAATTGCTGGTTTCACTCGATACACTCTATTGCCTATACATACAGTAAAGCGTGTGTCGCCGGTGACTGTCTGAGAAACTGGGGTTGAACATCTCAAGCCCTGAAGGAGATCAGAGCCTGGGCTCCCGTCATCCGGCGTGTCTCGGTGTGAAGTTACGATAACGACAAAGATTCAGGAACTTTATGTAAAAGTACAACATGAATTGCAGAGCGGTATACTGTAAGCGCAGGAAAGTGCAGATTTACATACAGCTGAACTGAAATTCATCTACCCGTCCATCCCCGGGTCCCCTACGCAGGCAAGGAAGAGACCCCTTCAAGCATCCGGAGTAATCCCGTGCGTCCATGAATGGTGAATTCGTGGGAGCCGGGGGGACGGACCAGGAAACGCCCAACAACCCCATCCTCGTCCTAACTCAAGAGTCACCACTTTCGGATCGCCTTATTAGTCACTGTACACCTCCGCTTCCTCCGATCTGCCGTTACCTCCTGCTTTCCCTTCTTTGTTATGCTGAAAAAACCATCCTCATTTCACCTGATCTCTCCATCCACCGATACTCAACCGCCGCATCATTCGGCCTTCTTCACCTTGTCTAATTGTATCAGCGCCCGTCGCCGTCATTCTCGTCGTGTTCTACAGTGTCCTCGAATCGCAACGTCCTTGAATTTGATGATTCCTCTATCCCGGTGCACCTGCGCCTTCAGCACTCTGGTTGGCAACGACGGATTCCATTCATAGACAATCTTACCAATTACCATACGTTACCTGAGGTCACTTCTCCCCGCCAGCTCCCACTCGTTAGGCTCGCTTTGTGTAACTGTCGGCCAACAACACCCAACTCCAACTGCTTAAAACCTACCTCTTAAATCATCAACTCTTTTCAACTTACCTTCCTCCGTCAACCGCCCGCCATGTCCTCTTCAATCCCCATCCCCGCACCGCCACCATCCGTCATGGGTATTGAACGTCGCCAGCTGAGCCAGTCAGATAATGCTGGTGGGAGCTCGTCCCCCGGGTCGTCATATTCCACCTCGCCGGAACCATCGCACCCCTCTTCCTCACCTGCCTCGTCGATGACGAAAAAGACACTGCTGCACGCTCGCCGTCCCAGCCTTTTGAGTAAGTATACATTTTCCCCGGATAAGCCATGCAACAAGGAAAAACATATAAATGGCGGCATTGATTTGCGCAGTCGTGCATATGCATTGTGAAGGTCACTAACCACTAGGTTTTAGGTTCGGCCATCTCCAAGCAGGAATGCACCACGATCAACATCGCTGAAGATAAGGATGGGCCGCCGGAGTTGGTAAGATACTTTCCTTTCTTGGCCACCCAAATGATGTCTTGCTTTTTCCCTAGTAGACCCTTAACTAACCTTTTACACATCAGATCTCCTACCTCTCCTCAAGCCAAGGTTTCGCATGGAACCCCGAGATCTTTCTACCATCCTATGTCGACTACGATTACATCCCCCTCGAGAACCGGAGAGATCCGATCCATGAGATCATCCTAACGGACGAAGAGATTAAGAAGATCTTGCCGCAGTAAAAGCAAAAAGCACACGACGGCACACGACGGCACGCACAAGCGACCACCATCAAACACATTGTATTCAGTCATGCAACTACAAGCGCCACTCTTAGACCTGTCTCTTCTCACAGATATCAGCTCCACTTCTTCACGGATCACGGCGTTACGACATGTTTTCTTCCTTTGTTTCGGTTCTAGGTGTTTGGGCGCCTACCTTGCGGTTCTTGCCTCCTCGAGAGTTCATTGGAACTATCGGCTTGATCATGTTGTGGTCTACACTGGCGAGGAAAGATCCTAGGACACTTCAGATGACCCAGATTCCTTGCGCGGTCGGGTTCGGGACACACTTCGAGCACAGTACAGTGTTACCGAGTAAGGGAGGGTATGGTGCAAGTTCCTTTTTTTGGTCAATTTGGGAAGCGCGGCGGCGGGGGGAACTAATCACATCATGGTTCTGTCAAGTTTGGTATTTGGGTTTCGGGCGTATCACTGGGTTCATCTATGTCAAGCACGACCTTCAGACCTCTTCCGAGTCCTGGGGCAATACTTTGACTTATTCTTATAGGGTATCACCCCTCAAGTATCATTCTTCTTTGTAGATAGGCCCTCGGCAAGCCACGTATCAAATGGTAAACAACATTTGGACGAGATAGAAAGAAAATACGCATTGTATGACGGTGGTGTGCAACACGGTAGGGTGTACAAAAATGTCTGCAGTCTCTTGAGCACTTGCATGGATGCCTTCGGTGTTGTTCTGTTACACATGGCCATGAGACTCTCTTGCTGGGATTCCTTGAGAGGCCGGTTAGCTGTGTTACCGCGGCCGAATGGATGTTGGGAACAGATCAAGATTCATGTAGACATGCCGATGATTCGCGGATGGTAAGATCTATCAGCATGCAGACATTTGTAGGTTAGGTACCTCTAGGTAACTGAACTGAATGTTCTCTTAATACGCAGGGTCCAAGACGAACATCCCGTCTTTCTCACATTAAACACAAGCAGGAACAAGCGCGGTTATCGCATGGACTGCAAAGAAGTAGGCGCAAGGCAACAATCTAGGTAGGTAGTCTCATAGTTGTCCAAGTGCTGTGCAGTGCATAAAGTCAGTCTGACGGATCGATGTTTCGAAGCAGTGAAATATGTCCATGCAACTGGCGAGCGGCGACACCTTGTTGGCCAAAAGCGATCAGCGAATGCCGGCACTCCTGCAGCTCTTACACAGTTAAGCACCAGCCCCAGTTTTGCCCAGGACAAGCCAAGCCCCACCATTTCGGCATCAGGGACCCCGCTCCACTAAGCAGCTGGTACCAGAGAGTGGGACCGACCTCCAAATTCGGGTTAGTGCCCGCCGATGCTATGGACTCCACACGGTTTATCGATAAGATGCCCGATGGGGTGCAATGGGGAAGCGGGCCCAAGCGGGCCCAAACGGGCGCGGACGCGGGCGCGGACAGCTTGAACTGCCTGAGGGTTGCATGGAACTGTGAACTGTCGCTGTCAACTTAGTGTCCAGAGTAAACAAATCAAGGACTGGACACTTCACAAATTCATCACCACCATATCTACTCAACGCATTTACAATTGGGCATCACAATCTACGAGAATGGTCGACCGAAGATAGACACACTCTCTCAAAAGAAATCATTTCCCATCATCCGCGACACATCACCAACCGCCCGTCCGCCCGCCCGCTCGCTCATTTGCGCCGCGATGGAAATGGAATCCGCCGTCCACCGTCGAATCGAGCTTCAATCGCCCGAAGACTTTACCTATCTAATCGACAATGTACGCCGCGCCGCAGCGGACAGCATCAACGCCGCGTTTCCGCCTGTTGACGCGGGCGACAGAAACGGGGAGGACGAGGAGGAAGAAGATGAATTGCGCGTGAGGATAGAGCAGTTGGTTGATGATGTACGTGTTTCTTCCCTTCCTATATATCCTCTTCTACTACATAGCAAAACCCACCAACTAACACCAAACAACGCAGTACATAACCAAAACCTTCACCTACGTAGCCCCCAACATCTCCATCAACGGCCTCCCCGTAACCGACCCCTCGGAATTTTTATTATCTCTGTCCTCATCCCCACTCACCTCACCTTCTTCCACCACCACCATCACAACAAGAACAACAACCAACGGCACCAACAACAACAACAACAACAACAACAACAACAACAACAAAAAGTCCTCCTCCGCCAAGCCATCGTCTTCGAAAAAAATCCAAAAGACCAAGTCCAAAAACAAAAAGAAACCAACAAAACCCCAAGAAGAATACGAACCCTTCGACCCCCGCAAACGCTCCCGCCTCGAAACCCTCGCCCGCGAAGAAGAAGATCTCCTGCGTTCCATCGCCTTACTCAAACGCCGCGTACCTGCCTCCGCCGCTTCGGCGCTGGTTGACTCTTTGGCTCGGCAGACGGAAGCAGACCAAAAGGCGTTGGACAGGGCCAAACAGAAAGTGGTGGAGGAGGGGGTGGTTGCTGGACGAAAGGCTTTGGAGGGGTTATTACCTTTTGTTGATGCTGGTGCTGCTGCTGCTGAAGGTGGAAATGGAAATGGAAATGGAAATGGAAATGGAAATGGAGATGGGAATGGGAATGGGAATGGGAATGGGAATGGGAATGGGAATGGGGACGTAACAACAGGAAAGGGAGGAAACGAAAAAGGAGGGTTTGCTGTTGCTGCTGCTGCTGCTGCAACAATGGAGAGGCAGGAAGAAATAGAGGATGGGTTTGCAAAAGCGGTTGAGGCGCTGAGAAGGTTGAAGAGTCAGATGCCGGCTACGGTGGCGAGGATGGAGAGGGCGAGGGTTGCGGGCGGGTATGTTGTTGCTGGTGTTGGGGGGAGTGGTGTCGTTGCGGCGCCTGGGGAGGGGAGGTAGACATGTTGTTGGTTGGGTTGGCGATACTCGTTGGTGCTGCGGGAAGAAAGTGTTGGATCTGTTCGAGCCGGCATGGTGAAATTGTTGCTTGTGGGAGCATTGTTTACTTTTTGTAGAGAGGCTTTAAGCGATTAGATTTTGGAGTTAGGGGCGTATTGGCATGGCCATGGGTATGGGCGGAATTTCAAACATGTAATTACTGTTAGAAATTGCTCCAGATTTATTGATGTCTTCACCCCACAAATACCAGGCACGTACATCATAAACGGCCAGAAACAAGTAATCTATTGTATATCCGTGTGTATACCAAAGAGACCACCTCCGACAAAGACGCGAGGACTCTACATACGCTAATGTAAAATCACCAGTGCTAAGTTCAAACCGGATTAACGTTTCCGATCTCGCACTTGAAGATACCCTGCAAACACAACCAACTCCTACCCATTACGGCCACTAAGTTAGTTTGGCCGAATGATGACTTCATTACAACTGAATACTCTTTCATAGCGTATATAGACCCATGATACTTCATGTAAGCAAACCGCGTTAACAGCCTTCCCCCTCACAGGCAGAAATGACGCCATTTTCTGGGGGGACTCGGTGATGCTTTGCCCTTCGAACTGCCGTCTTTCTGACTGGAAGCCGTCGTCAAACCTTCCCATTGCATCTCTTATGCGGCAGCGGGAGCAGGGGCGGCGGCCTCAGTAGCAGCGACGGCAGGCTCAGCGGCAGGAGCAGGGGCAGCCTCGGTCGCGGCAGGGACGGCGGCGGCGGGGGCGGCGGCGGCGGGGGCATCAGCCTTCTTCTCCCACTTAGCGGGACGAGCCCACTGCTCCTCGCGCCAAGGACCCATGTCGCTCATGTGGCAGCCACCGGCGCACTGGCAGGTACCGCCAAACTCCTTGGGGAGGTTCTCAGCGGGCACCTGCCCGAGGAGCTCCTTGCTGTAACCGCTGCCGAGGACGTGGATCTTGGAGACGGTGACGGGGTCGAGCCAAGCCTTGATGACGTTCCAGACGGTGCTGAAGCCCCAGGGCGCGTTGATGAGGTAGAGCTTGCCGAGGCGCTCGGGGTAGTAGTTCTGCGAGAGGGTGGAGGCCTGCTTGACGTAGCCGAAGACCTGGGGGGCCTTGGTGAGACCGACGCCCTTCAGGTCCATGATGGTGCAGCACGTCTCGAGGAGGACGCCGGCCTTGCGGGAGCAGGCGGGCAGGCGGGGGTCGGCGAGACGCTCGTACTCGACAGCAAGGTTGGTAAGCATGCGCTCGGCTGTTGTGATCTTGTACATGGCATTCAGATCGATCTTGCCAAGCTGCTCGATGTAGACGGGGCGGCCATCCTAGTGGGGAACGTCATGTTAGCCTCGTGTATCTTCTTTTTCTGGTCACTATTGTCGCAGCCCATAGAAGCAAACTTCGGAGAGAACTGGAAGCCGTACCTTATCAGTCTTGTGGTAGTATTGAGGGTAGTACTTGGAAACCTCCTCCTTCTCGGGGTACTCCCACTCAGGGACGGTCTCGTCAAGCTTGGTCTCTGCCCTCCACTTCTCGCACTCGACGAACCTTGGGTTTGATGGTCAGCGCTTTGTTGTTCAAACTCGAGCGATACTGGGCAGATTTCGCGCTTACATTTGCTTGGCGAGGTTGACATCGAACTTGCGGGCGCGGAGGAAGCGCAGCTATTTGCGGAATGTGTCAGCACCTGTCTATCCCACCACTTCTCCTTCTTCTTTTTCTTCTCCATCTCTCCCACTAGAATCGAGCATCATATTGCATACCAGCGTAAGGGTGTCGAGGCGCTTGGTGTAGCCCTCAGACTCCAGCATCAGACGAAGCTGGGTGACCTGGGCCTGCTGCTGGGGAGTCAGATGGCCGGGGTGGCCCTCCTGCGCGTCGGGCGCGGTGGTAGGGTAGTCATAGTCGTCGTACTTGGGTTCGAGCTCCATGTTGGCGGTTGTTGTGGTGTTGTAGAGGTAGGTAGGTAGGTAGGTTGGCTGAAGCGGGGTGTTGGGGTTGGGTATTAGGAAGCTGAGGCAGGAGACGATGAAGAGACGACAATGATGTGTACAAACTTGGAAAGTAGAGTAGCGTTATAGGAGATGGGTAACGCAGTCGTGGCAAAAAAGGTTGGTCCGAAGGGGAAAGGGTACACAGTCGGCTACAGAGTCAAGGCAGGCAGGCAGGAAGGGGAAGGAGGCCGGAGCCCGCCCGTGATGGAGATGGTTTAATTGGGGTTCCGTTGCAGAGGGCCGGGGCCCCTGAGATTCCGCCTGCCCCTGGGGCCGCCTGCCCGCTTGGGACCCGACGTTGGGGCCCCATCCGCTAAGCTGTTTTCTGCTGTTGGCGCAGGGCATCCAGTACACTATTCACCTACCTAGGTCGGGCCTGGTCTGCCGTTCGCCTGCCGCCGTACCAGACAGAGACAGAGGCAAAAGACTCGGGACCCCGTCTCCGAAACGAATGCCGTCGTCATGGCGGTCAAGACCACAGATGTGCTTCCTCACTCCCGAAATAGGGGTTTCAGTTTCCAGGGGGCGGGGGTGGCTCACTTTTGACAAAACACTGACAGCGAAACAGACAGGTCAACGGCCGCCCGAGCGCCCTACCTACATGCGCATTGGCCCCCCGCCCATCTGATTGTCTCGACTGGATAAGACTTGGGTACACCACTTGATAAACGATGGCGACGATCGATCCGCGACTACAATACCGGCATCCCGCTCACCAGACAAACTCGCCCCCTCAGCCACGTGATCTCCTCGGATTGGCTTTTAATAACGTTGCGAGACTATCTCGGTGTATGTTTGCGGCAGGTATCGTGACAATCTAAACACTGAGCCAGAGCAGCGATCTCTCGTGTAGCTAAGTAATAGACAGTAACTTCCATGACAACCAAGAACCCGGGCGAGAAATATAAAAAGTCATCATCGTGCCTTGATCATGAGGCTGTCGTCGTTGGAGGCCGCCAAACTCAAATCCTCTTTAATCTCTCGCGGTTGTAGCCTTGACCCAGGCCAGAGCGAACCTCATCTCGCCAGTCCCACTCCAGTCTCTTCAACACGACAAACCGCTTGCGTGGCCCTTGTTCTTTTATCTCGTGAACAAAATGTTACTGAGCGTAATACAACGCAGAATATCTGTGAGGTGTCGTTCGTTAAATTGTTGTTTTCAAATCATGTCCAACTTACCAAGCCGTCGTGAACCTCGTCTCACATGATCGCGGCCAGCAGCCTCGGCCTGCCTCGCTATTCCGGACATTCTTCAACCGTCGTTCGTTGCCATGGCATTTCGTGATGGTGCATTATGTCCTCGCTTTCTGTATTGACCTAATCTCCTCTTCAACCGTCCGACGCCGTCTCGCTCTTCTTTCCTTTTGTCTTCTCCTCTTCCTCCTTCTCTTTCCTCTTCTGCACAACGTCCCAGTTGTACACTCTCGCAACCGCAACTTCCATCGTCTGTGGCGCATCGTTCAGGTTAGCGAAAGGTTCCAGGATTGGTAACAAAACCACCATATTCTCGTTCTCCGCCCAACACGTACCGTAATCTGCTCTCGCAAGAAATCCAGATCCTCCTCGCAGTTCTGCAAGCTCTGCGTCGCCGCCTTGAGCTTCGAGTCAAGCAGCTGCTCGGCCTCCTCAATGGGATACGACAGCATGACGTTGGCGCCGAGCCAGATGTACACCTCGTCGGTGGGTGGGATCTTGGCCTGGGCGTAGAGAGTCTCGTTGAGCTCGAATGTGGTTTCGATTGGGTCTGATTCGTCCTGTAAAACAGACAAGTAAAGAGGTGTTCTTGTCAGCATGTCTCGTTTGTGTGCGACCGTATCGTCGTCCATCCATCCATTCATCAATCCTTGTTGTTCATGCTCGTTCTTGGCCTTTGATTCTCAATTTCCTCCCTGGCGCATTTGGTACTGTATCCGCCGTATAGCTAGCGGTATAGCCTGTATTTTCGCGTGCCCTGAAGACGGAGGTGTGTGTGTGTGTGCATGTGCGTGTGTGTGTCGTACCTTTCTCATCTGCAGGAACCGCACCGTGTCCAATGTCTTCTGGATATCCGGCATCTTATCCTTCAACCCCACCACTCGTCGCTGGAGGTTCTGCTCCATGAACTGGTACTTGGCAATCAACTCTTGGAACCGCCTCAGGGTGGGCTCGACGTCCGCGCGAGACGTGACATAGTCCTCGACCTTGTCGACGAAGGGCGCTTGGGGGATACCTCGGGGGTTCGCGGGCGTGGCATCACTGTAGGTTTGGCGGAACGTGGGAGCAGCAGGTCAGCTTATTTTGTGCTTCTATAGGTAGGCTAGGCTAGGCTAGGCGAGGCTATGCTAGCAATGAGGAATACTTTGAGTCATGTCCGACTGTTGAAGTTGGGGGGATCAGGAGGGCAAGACGTTCGTTTGTCCTGTCACCATAGAGCTGGCATGCCCAACATAAGCTCTGATGCTTGGCCAAGGTAGGGCAAGGTAAGGTAGGTAGGTAGGTAGGTAGCTCAACTGGGACTGACTTACCGACCCGCAGTTTCTACTTCTTTTCCTTTGGTTGCCATTTTGAGTATGGACCTTACATGTCGGGTTGTAAGGGGGAAAAGACCGATCAAAGCGGGGAGCTTCCACTTGCGTGCCTCGCGCAGAGCTCGTTGTTTACGTAGGTAGGTAGGTAGAGGTAGGTGCGATATGGTCATGGATGGAACCCCAAGGGCTGGCTTGCCCGCCCGCACCTCGCTGAGCTCGCTCCCCCGCCTGCAGCCAGGAGTCCGGTCGAATCGATTTCATTAAGGTGGGGCAGGCCCCTGCCCGCGTACAGTACAATTCACCACTGGAAAGTTTTGTTAGGTAGTGAGAGACCTTGAGTCAAGGGAGTTTCTGGGCGGGTGAATCCAAGCATATGTGCTTCACTGGATCGGGAAGGCTTGGAATCAAAACGATCATGTGAAGTCCTCGTCTTTTGACGTGTCTTTTCCGGGATTGAAATATTTGTACATGTCTTTTGTGTGCTATGGAACTGCTGGCGATGGCTTTATCAAAAGATCCGGGCTAACAAACAACCCACCGTTGGACTGTGATGACGACCCTGATACTGTACCTATGTAGCCCGCCCAGCGTTGGATTAATCCGTCAGGGGCTTGCTGATAATGCGCTCAGGGTCTTACGCCCGACCTAAGGATCCACGATTACCGCTCGATCATCAAAACGTTCCGGCAGCGAGGCCATCGTGGAGACAACGAACCGGGACTAGAGGTAGTGATCGATTCACTTTGAAATCCTATATACACCACATACCCCATCAGAAGACCTACCACCAAGTCCAATCCTTATTTTACGGGTGCACCCGTTGCGACTGATGTCACCGGCCTTCTGCTACTGCTGCGAACCGTTGATACGGATTCAAAAAAAAAAAAAACAGGTATGTTCTTTTTTTTGCACACGGAGTCATCTAGTGTACAAGGAAGCCAAGAAAAATATCCAATACAAAAAGAAAAAGAAGAGAAAGAAGAAAAACCCCCATAACAAAGGCCAGAGAAAAAAAACCAAAGCCACAACGTTTGAAATCCAAACAACACTAACCCAGACGCCCAAAAAAAAGTCCCCAACTCACCCCCTCCCTCCACCCACCACCACCCATGACCGCTCCATTCATGGGATCCAGATCCCTCACCCGGCAATCACCCTCGTTGGATATCCATGCGAATCGAGTCCCCGAAAAGCGACAATTGCAACTCCCCCAAAAATGGCAAAAGCAAAGAACCGCGCGCTCGAGACAACCCGCTTGCTCGCCAAAGCCAAAAATTCGAGAATACCGGCACCTAATTTCCTGACACCAGCCGCAATGCGTTCCTTTTGCTCTCGTGTGCTCTCCGCGTCTTCTTCTCACATAGGAAAAATACCCACTCAGGTCTCACGAGGATGAGACGTCCTCCATCGAGCTACTATAGCCACTCTCTGCCCCACCAGCGGTTGCAACCGAGCTGCCAGTATGCAGCATGTCCACCTCTTTTCCGGTGACGGCTGCCAATGGGCTGTCGTCCCCATCCACCGCTCCTGCCCGCGGCATCATCGACCGCATGTTGTGGCCGCTGTCTGACATGCGATTGTCGTCGCTGTCCATCCGCACATCAGTCTCAGTATCAAACGCCAAATCGTCCTTCCGCATGTACGTGTTGTTGTCCGAGAAATGAGGATTTGCTCGGCGCGAGATCTGCCCCTCAGAGTAAGAATCTTCCTCTACTTCCTCCACTTCTTCATCGTCCGAAGCTAGATCGTCGCCGTCGTCCCAGCTGGAATCGGTACTAAACGGGGGATAGAATATTGCCGGAGGAGGGAGTGGGGCTGGATTCAGCCGTCGGAATTGCCCAGAGACGTATTCAACTTGTAACGGCGCGACAGTCAGCCTGTGGCTGCGAGGAGGCAGAGGCGACGACGTTCTTATCGCTGCCAAGCGTTCAGCGATGAATTCAGCCGTGTCTTCCGATGTTGTCGAGCGCGACAACTGCCGCTGCAAGATAGGTCTGATGACGCGGCGAGTGGTGACGAGCATGACAAAATGGTCGTCAGGAAGTACTCCACCAAGACCAGAGGGTTCCATGACTTCTTTGGCAATAGGCTGAATTCGAACCTTGGCAGGATCCTCGCACCATGGGAAGACGAAATCCTCGTCATTGGGCGAGGAACCGTCGTCGGCCACGAGATCAGGCAGGTTTCCGGGGTCAAAGTCCAACGCCTCGGCCACGCGGGCCCGATCATCACTGAGCGGCCTAATGGGAAGAGACGATCCAGACAACGTCCGCTGCAGCACATGTTCAACTTCATCACCAGATCCGGATCCTTCGACCTCGCGGCCGGCCGTCATTTGCGCTGTTGGCGACATATCGCCAGGGTCTCCTGAAAGATCGGTGCAGAATGGAGCGCCGGTGTAGTAAACGATGGCGCCGTCATATCGACGCTTCCTCCGTTGTTGCGTTGTTCCCGATCCGCTGAAATCCCACTTCGAGTTACCCATGTTGCTCTCATCGACAGCATCCTCTGAGCCTTGTGACATCGACTCTTCCAAAGAGGTCTCGACCGAGGATGAATTGCGGTGCACAAACATCGGTTTGTAATGAAAGGTGTCCGAAGGTGACCTTGAGGGACCGAACCTCCCAATCTCTGAACTCGCCTGCTGCGTTTTCCGCTTCTTCCTCCGACCATTCTTATCCGAGCCATCCTCGGTATCTTCTGTCAGAGGGCTTTTCTGGGACTTGTCCTCGCTGCTGTCGCTGCTGAATTTGGTTCCATCGGTCCCGCCACGCCAGCGGATTTTCCGACCATCAGCAGACAGCTGGAACTTTGTGCTCTTTTCAGAGACAGCTTGGCGAATAAAATTCGGCGTTACGTTAACCATGTGCAGTTGGGCGAGGTTGCAAAGCAGATTGAGATATACCCAGCCCTCCGCATCCGGAGCGACATCTTGATAGCTGGTCCGGCTTCCCTGCAAGAATTCGGGAGATACCAGGCCCAAATGACGGATGTAATCCATATTCTCGGATGGGATCTGGACTCGGTCCGGGTCCAAATCGCGGGGCCTGGTTGGCCGTTGGTCCGGCGCAATAGCTCCCGGGGGCGAGGTGTTGTTACCAGTGCGACCGCCGCTTCCACTTCCATCTCCGCTTCCAGTCCCAGTTCCGCCAAGTTCGGTTTGATCGCCACCCGAGTTGGATGCAGAACCATTGTCTTTGGAGGAACGGTTCTTCTGCGGGTTGTCTCCATTCTGTAGTTGGATGCAAGCTTCGCGCAATCCTTCCGGAGGGGGGCGAGGGGGAGCCATGTTGGTTCCTTCCGGCGCGAGTGGTGCATCCATGCTCGGCATCGACTGGTTGCGCTGCATGTTTCGTCCACTGATCTTTCCAGTGAACAGTTGCTCCAAGCGTCGGACAACCAGCTTCTTCTTCTCCTTGTCGGTCATGACAATATGGTGAGGAAGCAGGCCATCGGGCGTGTCGCGCAGATAGTTTTCTACCTTTTGCGTCCCGACGGATTTTGCCCTGGTCAGCGAAGGTCGTCCGAGCGACGGACCGGAAGAGTGGGGCGCATGAGAGCTACGGCCCGTCGACATAGAGTTGTATGCAGAATCGACAGGACGACTGCGCGACGATGACGACGAATCGTGTTTCGACAACGATACCCCAGACGAGTGAACGGCCGTTCCATGTCTGCCAGTCTTTCTCCTCTGCGATGTCGATTCGCTCGAGTCCCCGAGACTGGCAGCAAAGTCGCGGAGCGTTGCCTCCAACTCACGTTTCTTTCTTCTAGGTAAGCCATGTACCTTGATCTCAAACAACTTCTCTTTCCTCATCACGTCGGAACCAAATTGCTTATACCTCTTCAGTTCCTCCTTCAGCCGCTTGTTTTCGACAGTCAAGTCGTCAATGACACTGCGGTAGTCATCGGCGGCGCTGCTGTGCGCAGCAACCGGGCGGAACCCGGGTAACTGGACACCACCGGGCGGATGTACGGGGTTTCGTCCAGGCGGATACCTAGATTCCTCGTTGGAAGAGTCAGTCTCCTTTTGATAAAAAGGAGGATCGACTTCCATGATGTGGCTCTCGTCATGAAAGGCCGCGGCAGGGTTACGATTGGATTGATCAAACCAATTCGTGGGCTCACTCTCTCCAGACGAATTCCTTCGGGTGGGCGAGCTCCTGAGTTGGGGTTGGGATTCGATCACTCCCAGTGCGGAAGATGAAGTAACTCTGCTGCTAGCATCTCGCCCAAGGCGGTGATTTTCAAGTGTTATTGATTTGTCTGGGGAAGCACGTCGGGGGAGAGGGTGACCACGGCTGTCAAAGGGTGGCGGGCGCATGCCCTGGGATTTATCCCCACTATCCGCCATGTTCACCCTATCAGATCTTCGTCAGAAGACTGCGATGCTACTCACGTTCGAGCAGCTTGTGGGGACTTTTCATGATACGGCTGTGTGCGTGTCCTTACGACACTTGAGCTGGGCGGATGCCCTCGAGGCCTGAGACTATGGAAGCCGCAGACCGGCAGGCAGAAGCGAGGGGGGATGTCTCGGGTGTCTAAAGAGCGAGCAAGCTAAGTTAGAAAACTGAGCAACAACGGTGCAAAATTTTCTCGGTCAAGGCACTAATGAGGTTCGAGATTGGCAGCATGAAAGCCCCCCTGGTGTGTCGGAAGCACTATCCGGGGGCAGTCGCGCCATGGTGAAGAAGCACGCTAGAACGGGCAACAATGAATATTAGAGTCCCGAAATCAACAAACATGAGCGGGAGAGAGCAAAGGTGGTGGCGAAACGAAAGTGCTTCTGTCCAGACTCTGTGAAATACACGGTCAAGCAGCGACAATCTTGGGCTACCTCGACGATTGTTGGGTATGAGGGAGAGAAGAGGAGGGAATCTCGACACAGAGGCGCAAAGATAGAGAAAGAAAAGAGCGACAAACAGAACGAGGGCGTTGAGCGGTGGGGAGGAGGAGAGGTGTTGAAACAACCAAGAAAAGAAGAGGGTCGAGTCAGAAGCTCGCGGAGACGGACATGAACGCCGGTGAGGTGGTTTGGGCAAGATAGGTGGTGAGAATGGATGAGATGCCGTGGGTAGGTTGAGAGTGTTCCTGCTTCAGGAACAGGGAGTTTGTCGGATGGATGGGGAAAAAAGGAACAGGTGGAAAACAAAGGGGGTATTGCGATATAGGCAAAGTTGAGTCGGATTTACCTTTGATTTCTGGGCTTTCCTGGGTCCAGTTGAGAGTATGGTTGGCGTTGGAAGGTAAACAGAGAAAGGCCGTTAACACGTCGTAAGAATCGGTGGTGGTATAGTCGCAATAGCCAGGCCAAAATTGAGGAGAGATCGGCAGTCCCCCCCTGGGGTTTCCTTTGGAGCTCAGGCCCGGGTGCTTGACTTGAGGATTTGGATAGCTGCTGCTTTTTCTGCAGCGAGGGTTTCTTTGGTGTGCGAAGTGGATGCGATGCAGCAAAGACGGTTTCGTTCGGATTTGCAGTTATCGCAGGATAAACGGAGAAATGACTATACAGCCAAGTTTTGGAACAGGTCTGTTGGCGTGGGCTACAGGTACCTTAACAGGCCAGTGTTGGGGCCTGTCAATCCGCCACACTGCTACGCTCTGGTTCCTCTGGGGTGGATGGGACCGGACTTTAGGTTGTGTGATGGGGTGAAGCACTGCGGCAGGGGGGTGAGATGGAGGTACTGACAAAGTACACGACTAGCCCGAGGCAATCGACAATCGAATTCCGGGTCGAAGTGTGTTTGCGGGCGGTCAGGTGAGTGAGGGTGCGGGTGTGTTTCTGTGTAGTTTGGGTAATCAAGATAATTTCATCCAATGCCGTTTTCGCAATGGAGTGTGTAAAGATTCAGACTGGGGCCGGCGTGGAAAGGGGAGGGAGGGCCAGGAGGGGACGAGGGGACTGGACCGGAGCACATACTTACGTTGGTTGCGAATAGAGGCACGCGTCGTGCTCTCTTGCTCACTTTCCCACAGATGCACAGGAATCGCCCCGATCCTCACCACTGCCCAGGTTCCAGGGGATCGAAAAGTTCAGGGTCCTCTGCGACCGCCGTCTAATTGGCCAGCTGTCGTCCGGTCCCCAGAGGATCAAGAGATACTTGTAGGCCCGCTCCCCATCCATCAACCTCCCCGACTTGATTCTCACTTTGTCTTCGCCGCAAAGCCCTCACGACAAAACGCTGGGGACATGACTAGCAGCTCTCGCCCTTCATCTCTTCAATTGACCGGTCTTTTCCCTCATGTTTCTGCCAAAAAGCCATCGTCCAGGGCCGACAATGTCAGCGCCCGGTGGGGAGAGCCCAGGTGTTCTTTGTTAGAGGCCAGGAACACCTTGAATCGCTTTGTTCACCCCGCCCGGCTCGATAAAATTTGAAATCCTCTTAACCCACCATGTATTGCTATGGTGTTGTGGGTAAGTTTAAATCTGTGCTTGTCGTCTCCACCTCATGAATGCAGTTTCCTACCTGGCTACCAGCAGCTCACTTGGCCTCTCACTCTTTGGCAACTCTGAACCAGGAGCGACGACCTCGTAACCAGATTTTCAACGCAACCCCGCCCGTCGCAACGGTCATAACCTCGTCTGGAATCCCCTACCTAGCACATCCGGATGGTTCGCTTCAAAGCATAATCAATCAATCAATCAGCATGCTCGCCGGGAATCTGCATCAATCAATGACCGAGCGAGAGAGAACGTGCGCCTGACTCGCAAGCAATCCAAGGAAAACGTGAGGGACGGAAACCCCGAGCGCACGCAGTTTGCTGGCTAAAAGGTGCCTCCATTCGCACCCGTCTCGTCGGTTATCAGGATCACCGGCTGCGCTCAGGATTGTGGGCGGCTCCACCTTGACGCCACGCGGGGTGGGCCTATTGAGCAACGTCCCACATCATCTAACGTCATTGCTCGCAAAGGGGTGCGCTACAGTGACTTTCCACAACAGCCTGGCGGGAAAGGTAGCACAGGAGGTCGCGGCGGTGGGGCTTCGACCGAAAGTATCTTGAGCCTCCAGATCTCAATTTTGCAGTGTCATCGGTCTTGCAGCGGCATCAGGACGCCTCGGGCACCGTACTGGTTGTCCGGCCAAACTCTGGAACCTGTGGGGATGTGGGCACGAGCTTGGCTTGAATGGCCTCACCCATGACAAAAGAAAAAAAAAAAAAAAAAAAAGTCAAGACGGAAACGGGAGTTGCGGCAACTCGACAAACTGTGTTCCCAAAATGCCTTCACAAAACGGTTTGCGCAGAGTACATTACCTACGAACCCTGAAAGTACCCCGACGTGCGACCATGGTTCCACATGGAAAACCCCTACATTTTGCATTTGGCAAGCGGCGGAGTTGAACCCTTAATTCTCATTGAAATGCCCCGCGATAAATAAGGGTTTCCAACGGTTTTGCATAATCTTGGTAGGTACGTGTGTGCCCCGTATGGAAATGTGTGGTGGTGGTGGAGAGCTCGCATTTTTAACAGATTCGAGATTCAGCGGGAGACCGCGAAGCCTCGTGTTTTTGGTGGTGGTGAGATTCAGGCCACCATGCCGGCAGGTATCGATTGCCAAGTATTCTTCTCTTTTCAGCAACAACATAAAGAGAGCTTTTCCGGCTGGCGCACCACGTCTGTTTCTCTCACATCGTACAGATGGTGACGGCTTTTCGCAGTGTCTCCAGTCGTCCGTCATGTCATGCCTTTTGAGGTTTTGGATCTGATGACGGGCAGCAAGTGGAAAAGATGCGGTACAAGTTCATGTTGACCCTGACAAACATCCACTGCTCAGCTATCCGTTTGAGGTGCAGATTTCTGGGCATCTCGAAGGAGACTTTGTGCAAATGCTATAGAGCACGTAGAGAGAAGGTAAAAGGTTGACTGATGATGTGTGACAAGCCATTCCCGGTAACCACCTGCCGTCTGATCTCGATGCCGTCTCCTCATTACTTTGAGAGGTTGTCACCAGCCGACACTGAGACAGATTTTCGCAATTTGGTTTTGTCAGCATTTACTTGGGAGAAACACGGGGAGTCATGAACGGTGGAAACATGTCGAAGATGAAGAGATCAATTTGGAAACGTCCGTCGTTGACACTACTATGGTAGTGTAAGTGGAAAGTCCAAGAGCGCAGTTGCGAGCACCCGCCGATGGTCCCTGTAACTTTCAGCTGCTAGAACAAAGTACGGGCAACAGTTCGCTCTTGACAGGGTGCGCAGGTGCTCCGCAACTGGTACAGCGCCCCTGTCACCTGAAAACAGCTGTGGCCAGCCGCGCCTGGCCAGGTCCAGACCCTTTTTCATTCATGGTGCCAAGACGATAGTCTTAACGGTCACAGCATGACGTCACACCTCTGTTCGGATATAACTTGTTAGCTCGATACGTTGGTTCTCCAAGAAACAGGGGCCAGACAAGTGCTGAGCAAGACATTTCTTGTGTGGAAGCTGAGGTTCTCTGCTACCCCCAATAAACCACGCTAACAAGTTATCTCCATGCTAGACTCGCAGAGGTGTGCACTCACGGGACGGTAGCAAGATCAAATATCAAAAATGCTAAGAAAGTCTGGTAATAAAGAGTCACCTTGGTGACCTCCAAGTCGACCCTTGGATCTTCGTGTATATTAGCGGTATATGAGCAGGCGTTCAAAAATGTCTTGGAATGACGCTGCAGTGAGGTCCAAGATCAGACACTTCACGCAGTTAACACAGCTAGACTGCCAGGCATAAAACACAGGGATGCCAGCACGAACGGCCATCGGCGATGCGGTTCGGAGGAAAATCCTGCCCGGGCCCGACTTCCACTTTTGACGGATGATGTACACTACATACGATGTTTTGGCTCTAAACTGAACGTCCACGGGGGTTGGCTTGACCTCTTATCCATCTCATTCCGTCATTCTCCTACACGAAGAATCCGGGTCTTCTCCCTGTTCCATTTTTCAGTTGTCAACCACATTCGCAATAGCCCCTTCCCATGTACCTTCGTATTCGATAACCCAGAAACACATCGATATACGGTCATAGCCAGCCACGCAGAGAAGTAGTGTAGCTACGTAGCTTTGCCAACTCACCAGGATCCCTACCAACTTCCATCTCACCGTCGTTTCTCTTCTGGTGCATGGGTAACTCCGTCCGTATGATGAAACTCGGATGCCCCGGCCTCCCTGTGGGCATCCTTTCTGGAATCCCCTCACCTCGTGGTAGCACATTGGAGTGTTTTGGAGCCGCACACTGACTGCAACACGCAGCCGACCGCACAAAAACACCAACTGAGGAAGACCACCCTGCCGATCCCTGAGGACCCTGATTTGGGCCGTGAGGATATGTAATTTCCACCCAAAGACTCCTGCAGCGATCAATTCCTAGCAAGACCAGTTAATTGAGTAGTATGACCGTAGCCCAACCCGGTGCCCCGTGGCCGTCGATAGTGTAGTCTCTCGATGCGCCGGCCGTCCATTGATAATCCGTCGATCGATCAGGATCTGCAAAGCCTACACATTGCTGTCTTTTTTTCCTTCCTTGCTCGCTCCTCGTCTTTCTTGAGCATCGCATTACATCATGTCACCCTCACCTTTCTGGTGGGCATGTGTTTGTTACTCACCTCACCACGTGAGACCATACCGATGAGACAATCTGCCGCCTTCGGTATCGTTCCTGGCGAGCCCCGTCACTCGGATGCTTTCCCGCCATCCCGATATCCAAGTTTAGTTGAGACCCCTGAGACCACTACACGTAGCTCAAGAAAGGAAACAACTGACGATATGTGCCTAGGAGCCTATAAACCTTGCGAACTTTGTGGTACCAATATCCAATGCCATTACTGTACAGTCCATCTTCATCTACTCTCAGCCAATCAATTGCGGCCGTGGCTCCCTCCGTGAGCTGATGAGATTGTTGTACAGGTGTATATATCAACCCTGCATTGTCTGTTAGTGTGCTATCTCACTACGCACTTTTCGCGCCCTACTTTAAGAAGCGCACCTAACAAGCAAATCAGAATTGAGGTATACAGTAATCACCGTGCCACTATTCGGAGACATGCCCGTGTTAGTCACAGCCAATCACTAGCTCGACGATCTCCTTCCCCCGAAGTCGATATGCCTGCCCCGAGAGTTCTCGAGTTGCCAAATGAGGATGTTGCTATGGACGGTTGAAAGATGATGATCATGGTTTTCGCCACTCGCACGTCCCATCCTAAAGCTTTGCGAATAGCTTCATTTGCCTCATCCTCCGGAGTCTTCTACACTATTGCTTACAGATGTCGATCAGCCGTTGAGTATAATCGACCCATGGATGTTACAGAGATTTCTGGGAATCTGGCAATAGCAGTTGATGATCAAACAAAAGCATCCTCGGCGACTGGGCACCCAGGCCCCCCCGAACCAGCGGTTGCTGCTCCAGAAGTTCGTGGCTGTCGTCTATCGATATACATCCTACAGGTATACCCGCCTGAGGAAATCCATAACTACAGACTACTCCAATGCCAGCGGGTTAGCGAGGTTAAGCACACTACACTACGCTACGCTCCCGCAGTACAGTACTGTACATACAC
The DNA here is from genome assembly GCF_000213175.1 of Neurospora tetrasperma FGSC 2508. Taxonomy (NCBI): domain Eukaryota; kingdom Fungi; phylum Ascomycota; class Sordariomycetes; order Sordariales; family Sordariaceae; genus Neurospora; species Neurospora tetrasperma. The sequence goes on along the minus strand of NW_009799103.1, from coordinate 2,867,888 downwards.
CAGGAGACTAAGTAGTCTACACTATCTCGTTCGCATAAATATCCAAACACACATCCATACCTATTCAGGGAAACCACGACGGTGGCAAAACAAGCGGGACCCGACAATGCATGTCCAGGTGTGGAGGGTAACGTACCTGTCAACCAGACGGACCATATGTAGCAGGCAGGTGGGTACGGTGAATTTAGGTTGACCTGGGTGGGTTTGACGGAACACGTTAATCAGCGGCTGCGGATCAGGGGGAGGGCGTGGCGAAAAGTTGAAAGGGGGGAAGAAAACAAAAAAACAAAAAAAAAAAAAAAAAAAAAAAAAAAAAAGAGAGAGGAGAAAGCAACGTGACAGGAAGCGGCCGACGGACCCAACCGAACAGCGATCATTGGGAGGACGACGATTGTTGTCGGCATTAAACGGTACCTATGCGGGCAGCTCATTTCTTCCCTTTTTTTTTTTTGTGGGATTTCTCTTTCTGTTCTTTTTCCGAAATCCACCTCCGGGAATAGTCGCCCTGATGCCAACGTTGAGCTGCGAACGGGAAGATCGTGCTGGTGGGCGGTGGCGAAATACTCTCACATGTTCCTGGCATGCAAGGGCAAAGCATGTCAGTACACTAATGTGGTGTACCCAAAAGGTACCTCTGGCTTTCGGCGTGGTGGGATGGGATGTGGAAGTGGTAGTAACTGAAGAGATCGACAGATGTTGTTGCCTGACGGCTGGGGGACCCGAGGCGGCTCAGCGAGCCTCTTTTTCACTGATGATTACACTACTGCGTACACTACTGCAGGTCTAGATTCAGGGTCCAGATCCCGGGTCCCGGGGCTCAGCTAAGCTAGGTTGGTAGGTGGTCATCCGGCACGGCTTCAAGCGAACCGGTCATGGGGTGGCTGATCATTGATCATCAGTCTTCGATCTTGCAGTCGTGAAGCTGTAAGAGGCATCGTCACTGTTATTGTCACTGTCCTCGTCGGCGTAGGCGTCGGCGTCTAGCGTCGACGTTGCCGCCGGAGGAGGAGCGAGGGCAAGGGAGTGGAGCAAACAATCCGGTTCTGTTCGGTCTGACCGATGCTTTTCGGTCTTTTACACTACTTGATCAAACCTATGATGGTGGTGGTGGATGGTTGAAGAAGATGCTGAGATAGCAAGGTACCTCCAAGGGTAGGGTAGTGCAGTCATCGTTGTGGTCATCTACACCACACCAGATATAGCAGAGGGCTACCGCGCGAGGCGGAGAAAACAATCCGGCACGTTCGGATCTGGAACTGAATGGGCACGTGGGAATTGGAAATCCCGTAGGGCTGATTGGAAGTGGGAATACCCTCATTGTGTTTTTTTTTTTTTTTTTTTTGTTTTTTTTCTGGGGAGGGTTTCCACTCGCTGCACCTCAGATATTGGATAGGCAGTTAAGTCAAGCGGAGATTATGCTCCGCAAGCTTTCTGCATGCGTCACGTTAGGCCAAGCTCTTTCATTGCGCCGTGAACACCACCACAGACGATCTTCTTGTTCTAGGCCATCATCCATTGGTGAGTGATGTTCATCTGTACAATGCCCTGACACCTGATGAGCGCAGCGGCAGTCGCAATCCGGTTGCCCGTCACTGAATGCAGTGGTGTACACTACCTACCTATACCTACACTACACTAATACCTTAAGGGATCACACTGCATTAATCCGGTTTAACACGTATGTCCTGGATTTTGATTGGGAACTGCCCAAACCTAACCAAAGTGGCTCCTTCATTGCCCTACCTACATCCACTGCACTAGAGTACCTACCTAATTAGTGTACATAGAGGTGGTGTAGACGAGAGTTGCAGGCAGGCAGGCAGACAGACGCGGGGGAGGAGGAGCGGCATCACATGGGACAACGGGATGCGCGGGCCGCGGGGGGGGTGAATATTGTGATGGTACTGTGGCAGTGAGTGTGGTACTGTACTGTAGTGTATGTACACGTGTATGAAGGTATCGCGGGTGACGGCAACGACCACGGCACCACAGCGGCAGGGGGGGGGGGGGGGGAGGGTGGCAAATTTGGGCAACGTGGGCAACGACCGACGGACGGGATTTGCTTTGCTTACATACAGTTCACAGTATCAGTAGCGAGCGACTACTACATGTTTCTATCTTATCAGCGACTTAAAACACTCTGTTAGCTTGGGTAATTCGATAACTTCAGTAACCAAATTATTGAAAACAATGGTTGAAAAGAGGTGATGCGGATATACTACATAGTATGCTGCAGTGTCCTCTCGAAGAAATTCAGACTGTGTTATCTATGGTTGCGTTTTAGCGAGGGGACTAGTTAACCTAAGGTAGTTACGGTTTGGATGGGAATGTAACGACGACGACGCATGTGAAAAGCAATAAATTTGGTACATAAGGAGTTATATTAAGCTGTACAATTAGGGATAATGCTATTATGTTCCTTGAGAAACTAGGTACGAGTGACTGGTAGGATGACTGAAATCAACATCGTCGATCAAGGCCTGTAAAATCGATGTTTTTGGTTTGCAGAAGGGACGACGGCATATTGGAGATAACTGTATGGAGGGAATGATTGAGAATGGAGCTATTGGATTCCGTGCACTTTACTTCACTAGGTGCGAATGCGGAAAGAAATAGACCGCTTGCTTGACATCGAAACAGAACTTCGTGAGTGGTGATTGATACGTATCAGTGAATCAAATAGAGCTCGAAAAACTGCTGGGTAAAAAAGGAGCCGTTTGCAAGGACGCTTCGGGGTCACTCTTACTTGTACAATGTCATACGAAAGTTTGCAGCAGAATGTTTACTAAACAATGCTATCATGCGAAAGGTAGTGATACAGACCTCCTTGGCTGTCATACTAGGCCAATAACTTCACCCCCTTTTTATAACATATACACGTATGTACGGTCGGCACCGCATCATTCAACACCCCTCATCAATCTACTGCCAAAAACAAGCCTGTACCTATCATACAACTACCACAGTTCTTCCTCTCCGCCTCTCTCAAGCAGCAGAGTAAACAGCGCTAACGTCCCGCCCGCACTCGGCGCGCTGCTCGACACTAACCGATCTTCCATCCAGTTTGACCGTCTTCCTCGGCGTCAACTGAAAGCGATTAGACTCTCCCTCCCTCTGCACCAGCCGGTTCTCCTGCGCATGGGCAGGTCCCCGACGAGTAGGCGTATCCAGCGGCACGATATAAGAAGGCGTGTTAACGTTATTCCTCTTTCCGGTACCCAGCTGGTAATGCTCGTTCCCACCCCACCACAGCACGTCAGCGCCAAAGTTGGTGTCCGTGTCCGACTTGACGTTCCCATTGAGAGGGCTGTCGACGCAGGTAAAGTTGTCCATGACGGCGCACGCGTGGTTACCGCCAACCGACATGCGGGACAGCCGGATGGGCACCACTTGGTTCGTGGCCTCGTCGAACTCGAACAGGTTCGAGAGCGCCTTGACCTTGGTCGGGCAAACCGAGACGTGCGTCCACTTGCCGTTGCCCAGGGTGCCGTGGATACCCTCGCCGCAGGCCCAGGTCTCGACGTTGACGCGACCGAGGTCCTTGGCGGGCACGATCTGGCCTTGGCCGGATGAGCCATCACCGCCGAGCTGGCCTTGGAAGGCGCGCGCGTCGACGGTGAAGAAGCTGTTGGGGCCGCCGGCGGCGATGTAGGTCACCTTGGGCCGAAGGTTGGTGCCGTGGTAGAGCTTGTTGATGGGCACAGGGCGGGGCGAGTCAACGTAAGGGTGTTCGGTGTCATTCTCGAAGCCGAGCTGGCCGAAGGAGTTGTCGCCAAAGGCGTAGACGCGGCCCTCGGTGTCGAGGGCGAGCGAGTGGTAGTCGCCGGCGGCAATCTCCTTGATCTTGGAGCCGCTTAGGCCGGTGACTTCGTGAGGCTGGTCGTAAGGTCCGGCCGGGCGGTTGGTCCACGTCAGGCCAGGGACTCCAAGTTGGCCCTTGGAAGGGAAATCTTCAGAGCTGGCGGCTGCAGAGAAGACACGGCCATTGGAGGTGAGCATCAGGCAGTGCTCCAAGCCGCTGCGGACATCAACAATCTTTTCACCCCATCGCAGGTTCTTGGGCGTGAGGGGGCGGTAGTTCACGGGTGCCTGGCTAGACCAGAGGGAGGAAGGGGAGGCGGTGGTCTCTTTCTGACCAGCTCTCTGATCTGCGGCGGCCACCGGGATCGAGTAAACTTCTCCGTTGGAGGCAAGACCAATGATACGGTCGCGGGAGACGTCCAGCTTGACCAGGTCCTTGCCCTTCAAGGTGACAGTCGGCTTATAATGATCCTTGTCGAAGCCCACACCCCACTGGACCAAATTTCCCTTCTCATCGATGGCGGCACCAAAATTGCTGTCCAGCTTGAGATCGCGCAGGACCTGGTCATCAAAGTAGGCAATGCGCCTTGGGGTCTTGATGACAAGCTCGTTGGAGTCCGGGGCAACGACCTTACCGACATTCGAACCCCATGCGTAAACACCGGGATGTTCCCAGCTGTGCTTGACCTGAACGTGCTGGGGGCTCAACTGCTCGCGGCTCTCCTCGGCGGATATGGACCGTTTCCGAGGCTCCTGAAAGATCAGCTCAACCTTCATGGGCTCCTTCTTGTTTCCGCCCGTGAGCATGGGATACGCGGCCATGGCGGCACCGGCAACAAGGCCACCCGCAAGGACACCGGTAAGTATGCGGAGGGCGAGATTCGACTTGTCTTGCTGAGGCTCCGGCTCGGGCCTGAATCTTCTGCCTAGACTCCGCGTCCATTGTGTCGAGTTGATCATACGCCGGGCCTGTGGCCGGAGGGCGGTCCTGGCAAGCATCATGGGGGAAGCCATGGTGGTGGCTGGTGCTTGATATAGTTCAGGTTAGTTTGTGAGAAGGGAACTGATAATGGGGCGGCATCCACTTGGAATTTATACCGTACTTGATAGTGGCGGCAGTTCGTTCTCTATCAGAAGCGATCAACTCTTCATGCTTTGGCGGCCTAGTGATTTGTTCGGATAGATTGTCACACACGCAGCTACAGATATAAAAAGCAGTAAGATCCGAGGACAGAACACCAAAGCACAAGTTTCACGATGAGATGCAAAAAGTAATAGTGAGGTCACTAGACTAGAAATGAAGCGAGAATCCGGGGAGGAGGTCCAGCTAAGCTTCAGCTCGGATCGACAGCTGCCCCCAGCACTGCAACAATTAACAGTTAGCTCCCGCCCGTGAGAGAGGGGCCACTGGACCCCATGGAAGCTTTGGAGCTTCACGTTCTCCATCGTTGCTTTCAGGATGAGGTCTGTGCACTTTGCTCAATTCTCTCACTGAGCGTCGGATTAGGTGGGCACTGTGCCTATAATACAGAACTTACTGTCCATGTCTCCATCGCTGCAGTGATCCCCAAAAGTGGACAGCTCATTGCACTGTTGCAGTGGGAGGAAGGTACCTACGTACCTACCTTGAATGACGGGATAGGGAAACAGGCAGGGGGGGAAATCAACACACGCGATGGGCAGTACAACCTGAAGCTATCACCACTGGGCAATTTGTCCATTAATCCTAATTCCAAAAACATGTACGACGAGCACTGGTATAGCTTTACCTCCGAGGTGCAGCAGAGCAGACCATCCGGCGCAAAGACGCGCCACCGTCGAGCCAACTCTCTGCTGCAGCAGCCAGAGGTTTGTTTGTCTTGCATTCATTCACCTTCCCCTTGTTTACAAATGCCCCAACAGTCAGTAGTCGCTAACCCAACCATTGGCATCACCACTCGATAGGAGACCACCGACAACAACATCCCCGAAGAGCCACTCCCAGCGCTTTTCGAAGACCAGGAAGACGTCAATGCGCCCCCCGAGGCTACCGTTCTTCGACGGGCGAAATCCTATTCCGACTTCTACGACATTGCGACTGCGCATCTCGCTGGCGGCCATGGAGGACCCAGGACGAAGAAGAACAAGAAGAAGACCAATGGGCGGCGAAACAACCACAACCTCTGGGATGCCTTGATGGTTCCCGCGAGCGTGGCATCGACGCTACCTGTGGAAGAAGACCCCTACGACGATGCTCTGGACCAGGAGCTGCTACAGGCTAGCCAGCAAGAATATCTCCTGTACCATGACCAACTCGCCTTGACGGAACGGCATCTGGGAACCCTGATCGACGACGCCAACAGCGCGCTCAAAACCCTCGAGACTTTGTGCCAGTCTTTCCGAGCCGTTGAGGAGCAGACGACATCCTTCAAGGCACAGTGCGACGACTTGCTGGAGGAGCAGAAGCGTCTTCAAACTCTCGCCGACGAGGTCGGGACTGATCTGCATTACTACGCCTATCTCGACAGTGTCAGCCGGCGCCTCAATGCCCTGGGTGCGGGCCGCCTTGTGGACGACGACGCGTTTGGCGATATCCTGGCCAACCTGGACTCTTGTATCGAGTTCATGATCCAGCATCCTCAATATCGGGACGCCGATACATACCAGGCTAGATATCAGGCGCTTCTAACCAAGGCCCTACACCTTCTCGAGGTCGGCTTTACGAACCGCCTGGATCAGGTGTCTGGGGAACTTGCTCGTCAAATCACCAACACCCAGTCAGAATCCGCACGACATGCCTTGGCTTATGGTCGGTTTGAGGAGATCCTAATGAACTCCTATTCGCTCATACCCAACATCCAGCGAGTGATACTGGGAGCATATGACCAAAATGGCCAGCCCAGGACTGGGCCAAACGCGGATATCTTTGCCAACACAGCCAACAATCTCTTCCACGCCTATTTCGCGGTGAGAGACCGCGACCTCAAGCCTCTGACCCAGCATGATCTTGCGACATTCCATCTCGAGTGCAAAGAATCATCAATAGACACGGCGGCAAGGAACTACGTGAAGCAGTGCTTTGAACGGTCCTTCAGCGAGGCCACGCTTTTCCGTAAAATCTTCTCTATAGAAGCACCATACTCACCCAACCCCAAGTCGGCGTTCGCTGCCCTCAACTCGCATCAGCGGTCACTCGTCACAGGGACAAATATTTCGCCCATTGCCACCAACCTCCAGTCAAAGCTACAGGCATGTGATTTGCAAACCATCTGCAACCTTGTTGGATGGGTTACGAACGAATATTTGCTCGTGGACTATGATGAGGACGAAACCCCTTTTGTTGCGCACTGCAGGGAACTTACCTCAAGGCTGTTGGCCGAGCATCTCTGGACATTTACCGATGGCTTCTTCGACGCAGAAATCACCAAATCCATTACCAAAGCCGTCGTTCCCCCAGAGGCTCTGAAGCTTGGAGCAACCACTGCCGCCGATGGCGGATCATCAACGGCTTTCCCGGTGGTTAAGCGAGCAATCGAGCTGCTTGTCTTGTTCGACCAATCCATGCCAAAGGAGCGATGTGTAAGTGATCTCTCATCTCTTCCTACTTCACATCCCGAAATCACCCAGCTAACATGGACTTTCTCGCCTATTCCAGCAACGTAGCAGCCGAGTAATCTTCAGACTCGTCCGCGAGACCATCGCCGCCCTTCAGCGCGCTGAAGTGCGCATCAAAGCCGCCAAAAACGGTACAGATCCGGACCTCTTCATGATCAAGAACCTCCTCATCCTTAAGAACGAGCTCCTCACCCTTGAGATCGGAGACGTGCGCAACGGCACCGGCACCGGCCAAGCCACAGGTCTAGGCAGCAGCATCCAGCACCTCGGCCAGATCTGGGAGAACCTCCCGACCGCCGGTAACCTCTTCGGACTGGTCTCCAGCTCCGTGTCCACTTTTAGTTCTTACATTCCCGGCTCGTCCCTCCTTTCGCGCGCAGCTGGTAGCATTACGGGTTCGAGTTCAGGCCTGACGACAACGACTACAGCGGGTGCGGCGGAGTCACAGGACGCGGGAGAGCAGTTGGATGAGTTGTTGCGCCAGAGCATTTATGCGTTTACCAGAAGGTGGGCGGCCATCTTTAATGAAGTGAAGGTGAAGGCGTCGGTGGGCGGGAAGAACTCGACTCAGTTGGAGAAGGAGCTGGATGAGATTCTGGAGGGGGCGTTTGCTGCGCAGCCGGAGGTGGTGGAGAAGTTGAAGGAGGCGATCCAGCTTGATGCTCAGGCGCAGTTGACTGGTGGTGCCAAGTCCGGCACTGGTAAGGACAAGGGAAGTGTCTATACGGGTGGCAGTAGGGCTAGTAAGGGGAGCAGTCGGAGGATGTAATGCATGAAGCAGCGCAGTTCTCTAGGTGGCATATTTCTTGATCGACCCTGTTGGACTTGGTTTGTAGGCTCTGAGCAAAGCTGGAAAACATTAATATCGAGTTTGATAAGTCAAACACATTTTGATTACTTACCACCATTGCCTTCGTCCCTATACTGAAGAAACCAAACAACTCTCGCTGTTAAATGCGGTCCGTATGCTTTTTGAAACCCAAATATCCCCCCAGAAGTTCTGTAATTGCAACATGCTGCTCGTTGAAGAGCCCATTTCCCATCTGTCCGTATATCCTTATGATCCATGGAATCCCGTTTTCCTTTCCTTGCTCATGACCAACTCACAGTCCCCATCCACAACGCTCAAGTGGAGTGAGCCTATTCCCTTTTTCTTCTGCTCTCTGATATACCTAACCCCCCTTCCCCAGTCAACCGAATCCTTCTAATTAATAGCCCTCATGGTCATCTCCACCACCGCAAACGTTCCCGCACTAACCGGCATGGCCCTCAACAACGTCGGCCCAATACCCTTCCAGAATCCTCTCATGCCCTCAGCCCTGAACGTCTGCGCAAAGCAATCCCTCATGCTCTTATACTTTTGCCCTGCCCCAAACCCATCCGTCTGCATCTTACTCTTGACCACATCCAACGGGTAACTGCCCAACCAAAGCGCCTCACCCGCCAGTCCACCGTACAAAGCAATCTTGTAGCTAGGGATCTCCTTGCGGTCAATCTTGTTTCTGGCCGCATCCGCATTCATCAACCACTCAAACGCCAAAAACCACAGGCCGTACGCTTGCGCCTCGCGCAACACCGTCACCACCTCGCCCCTGTACAACCCCGGCAGCACGCCGCCCGCCTGCTGGCTGAGCTTGCGCACGCAGTCCCACGGGCCGGAATACAACCTGCCGGCGCCGTGCGGCTGGGCTTGCAAGCGGATGCGCACGTGCTCAATAGGGCCCGAGATGACCGAGTTGGCGACGCCCGCAAAGGCGCCGGCGGCGTAGTACTCGCCGTACCCGAGGTTGGAGACGCCCGGGATGAAGGACTTGTCGGTAGAGGCGCGGCGTTGCTCGAGGAAGCGGCGGGCCGAGTGGAAGGCGCCGAATTGGATGGAGACGCAGGCGCCGATGCCCAAGAGCGGGGTCAGGGTGCCTTTGTAGAAGGCGAGCGCGCCTTCGTGCTTGTAGATGGAGGCGGCGGCGGTGAGGGCGGAGGAGTATTGGGTGGATGTTTGGAGGCGGACTTTGACTATGTCGAAGGGTTGGCCTGCCGGAAGGAAAAGGAATTTGGTTAGTTTGAGTTTGACAATTCGGGGGGAAAATAAATAATGATTTGTCTTTATCCATCATAAGAGATTTTTTGGGCGAAACTCACCAATCAACACTTGGGCAATACCACCAACGGCGCCGGAGAAGAGATCCTTGGCCGTTTGGAGACCGGCGTTCTGGCCGTCGTGGGAGTCGACATCGGCAGCGGAGGCAGCCATTGTTTCTCTATCTTGATTACTTCTTTTTTTGGTTTTGTTGAGAAACTGTGATGGCTGCTTTTTTATGGTGTCGTTGCCGATATCTGACCCGCCTCCAAGTGAGTCGACGATGAGAGAGAGAGATGAAAGAGACTTGAAAGAAGGAAGACCTCGGTCTGTGACTAAACTAGTGTTGACTTTTTATCTTATCAATGAGAGCCGAATCTACGACAGGGAAGGGACCTCGAGTCCAGAAACGGTGACAGTGACCCGACAATCTGGTTCATACGTCTGTGTGTGTTTCTGAAGATGAGATGAGACTCACGAGATGGAATGGTGTTGCACGTACACAGTAGGTCACAATATGGACAAAGACGTCAATACCTCCCGTAGAGGATGTATAGTAGTGTACGGGCCGATGTTCGGGCCCCGGCTTATGCGTGTACCCCGTGTTAAAGTCCGCCCTAACAATGGAGCATATGCTTATCAAAGGCTACTCCGCATACGGGGCCCCGAAGGCGGAGTGGGGCCGAATGCAAGCGCCCCGGTCGATGGCGTGCTTGGGAATCACACACGGGTCGAGACCCGGTGGACTTCAACTGTTCATCGCCGTACGAATTTAGCCGATATATTCTTGTACAGAGGCAGTTATGCTACATTGTTCATAGTGAATACCGTTGGCAACGATCGAAGCCATAGACATCGACGATGTAGATTATTTCCAAAGTAGCACTACAATGCTTACACAGTCTGGGTATCACAATACATCCCCCTCACTCAGCATTCTCCACCCTCCTCTGCAGAATCTGTCTAGCATGCGGCGGGCTTAGACTCTCAATCTCCAACTCCTCCAGCACCTTTTTCGCCTCCGTGTTATCAGTGAAGACCCTATCCACCGCGTTCTTGAGCGTCATGGTGTTGCTGTTTTCTTCGGGCGCCTCAACAGGCAAGTTCAGAAGGTGAAGCGCCTCCTTGATGCTTTCGAGAGCAATGGACCCATCAGGGATGTACCGCTCGACGACGGAGGAAATGGCATCAACGTCACGCCTGAATTGGGCGGCGCCAGACGCGGCAAATTTGTTGGCCATGAGCACGTCGGACCACAGCATGTTGTTGAGCTCCTCGAGGGCTTCACGCCAGATGCGCCTGAAGACGGCTGTGCCAAGGGCGTGGGAGAGGAAGTCGAGGTCGCGTTTTAGTACCTGAGTTTCTGTTAGCGAGTGGTTATAGCCTTGATTTAAATGAATACTCACTGCGAGAGGTTCGCCCAGCTCAGCTGTAGGAGCCAACTGATAGTATGCCTCGCCAGAGGTAGGCTCATCCGAGATGGTACTCCACTGAGGACGTTTAAGATAGGCGGCAAATGCCTTTTTCTGGTTCTGGATGAGGACCTGGGTGAGGAACTCTTGAGCGCGCTTCCTCCTCATGGTATATGCCGAGATGGTCTCATCGAAGAGAACGCCAGTGTCATCCTCGGTGCCGACTACCGAAGAAATGCGATCCTTGACATGATCATAGCTCATGCCACCAGCAAGATTACTCTGATCCTCGTTGGCCTTGGCTCGAGTCTGGAGCTGCTCCCATAGTGTTACAAAGAACTGTTGCATGTTAGCATCGTTACATTGCGACTTTCGAAAACAGATCTCTCTTACCTCTTCGTTGCTCCAATCATGCAAGGCATTAATGATGTGATCGGCGCTTCCATACACCTTACACAGGGTCTCAAGCGCCCCTGTACCCTCCAAAGCTGCCAACTGTTCTTTGGTAACACCAACAAAGGCTCTACCAACCGTGGAAGTCATCGTTTGGTAAGCTTCAAGTGTGCCCTTGAGATGATCATGATAATCGTCCAAAATGGCCAGCTGAATATCTATCAGGAAGCGAAGTTTGTGGGAAAAGCGTCTGAGCCTCTCATACTGCGTTGTAACCGACCGCAGCAAGTCAGCAACACGGACAGCTGCGAAGGTGGGTTTTGTTTTCCCGGCGACCGCAAAGTCGTAGTCAATTTTCCGAGCGTCACTAGATGTCATAATTCCGTTGAACCTTTCCAGAGCGAATTTCTTCTCTGCCTCGAGCCATGTCCTAAAGTGCGTATTCAGAACTTCACCCGTCAATCCCTCCCACCCGTTTTCGGCATCGCCTCCGTCGTAGCTGTACCCAGATCGGATGTTATCGTCAAAGGTCATCAGCTGTCCGAGAAGACTGCTCAAGAAAGAAGGATCCTTGACGGCCTCTTCCATGGTCACATTGACCTTCTCGCGCATGACCGGTAGCATTGAGGCGATGAAAGCGCACCCGGGATCCATGTAAACCATTTTGTTCGAAACCTCGGTCTGGCCAAACTTGGCCGCCAAGACGGGGGCAAAGTTCTCCCTAAAGAAGATCTCCCACTTGTCGAGCAAGGACAGGAACCAGGGGAAGCAATGTGCGTTGATGCCCTGGGGGTTGCTGGTCGGCTTGTCGCTGAGGAAGTGGAACCGGAACTCCTTGACGAAGATCTGCGCCATGACATCCATGGGAAGAAGCGTCACCAGCGTGGGCGAGTATAGGACCTCGGGGACCTGGAGGTCGACCAGCTTCTCGAAACATTGAATCCATTCGTCGTCCACTTCCGACTCTGGATCGACATTGGGCCACCCGCGCTTTTTCAACAAGACCTCCAGCTCGCTCCACATTGTTTTCTTCATCTCATCCCATAGTGCCTCGGCAACAGACTCAACATGAGCAACAAGATGAACGGCGGCACCATCGGCAGCACCCTGGAGTTCCCTCAGGCGCAAAGACAGCTGCTTCAATTCGGTGTAGGGCTCGAGCGCGGCCTTGGGGCTCTGCGGTAGGTGGGCGCGGGCGGCATTGCGCAGTTCCTGGACATGCTGGAGAAGGAGCAGATATCGGTGGGCGAGGTCGACCTTGTGAAGCTGCTTCATGGGCTGCTCCAAACGGCGAATGGCCTCATCAGGGGCGTCGGAGGCGGCAACGATCTTGAGGCGGACGTCGATGCTCTGCTGCAGTTTCTGGAACTCGTCGATTTGGGCGGCAAGGGCGGCCTGGCGTTCCGCAGAAGAGCGGCGGGCCTCCTCGAGCTCTTTGGTGGCATTGTCGAGTTGCGACTGGAGCTGGCTGCGCTGGTGTTCGACGCTGTTGAGCAACGTGTCTAGATGGTCGAAGTCGGTCGTCGATTGGAGCTTGTCGTCGAGGTAATCCTCGACTCGGATGTCGAACTCCATGGTAGGTGTCTGGACGCTATGCGCGGCTGTAGAAGCTGTTGTTTCTATGCCGGTGATCTTTGAGCCCGCGTCGGGTGCCTTGTTGACTTGAAAGAAGACGGAATGTTGTATGTCGCACTCAGTTTACAGTTACAAACATGACACAGTACGGAATTGGATGATTTGGGGGGACTGAAGCTCCAGTGGATGCAGTATAGTACCTACCCCTGGCGCTGCTCTGATAAGCTCCTTATCGCTAAAGTGACGTAGCGTCTGAGAACACTGCATAGCGGTACCCCTACCAAAAATTAGTTTGCACCCGAGAAGCCGAACCGCGAGTAAACAGATGATCGGAGTAAATTGAACGAACCGTGACACCATCGACATCTTTTCTCCATCGAGTCCAGTCTTTTCTCCTGCCGCTCGCCGATCTGTCAACAACCACCACCACCCCACACTAGCCACGACACACAGTCAATGGCTCCGTCATCATGAGATCTATGGTGCCGATTCAACGACCGGCCGCCGTCCGGGGCATCTCCGGCGTCGTAGGACTGGCTGGCCTCACTGCCACTGGCACTTCCACCCGACCGCAACCACCTTTCCACCTCACCACTTCGCATAGCCAGCAACGACGACGCACTTTATTCACCTCCAACAGTCTCCTAGCACAAAATGGCAACGAGCCTTCGCGACCCTCTCCATCTCCCTCTTCCACTACCGCCCAGAAGCCCTCTCCCGCCGAAGATGCCACGACATCTCAACAACAGAAATCCCCCGCCGCCCAAAAGCGCAAGCTCCCACTCAAGAACTCCCTTCACCGCGTCGCCATCGTCGCCCAAAAGGGCGTCCCCGCCAAGTCGACTCCCGCCAGCACTGCTCCCGAACACACCACCGAGCCCGACGGCCGCTCGACCATTTCGGCCGTTTGCGTCGCCGAGTCCTTCGACATGGACGCCGTCGTCTCTCTTTTGACCAGCCACAACTTCTCTCTCGACCCCGACAACACAGGCTTCGACATCCACGAAGTGGTCCATGCCCGCGGGCTCAACCACGGGGACATCTTTGTCTTTCCCTCGGGAACCATCGTAACCTGGGCCCTTCCCCCTGACGTCGTCGACACGCTCGCGACACGCTTGCTCATACCCGCTGCCGAATCGCCTTTTGTAGAAAACAAGGAGGAGGAAGACCTCGAGTTCACCACCGACCCGACCGAGGAACAAAGTAAAGTCTCCGGCGACGTGGTCGTCCTCGGCACGCGCCGCGAGGTTGAGGCGGGTGATCGGCTGGACACCACCCTTGCCAAAATCGCCTTCTCCTCGGGTCTAGCGCGCTCTACCAAACTCGCTGTGCTGGAATCTAGCCTGACGCGCTATCTCGAATCGACACGGCACATTCCCGACCAGCTCTCGCAAGGCCTCAAGGCCCCCCTTAGCAGGGAACTCATCCTCCAGAAGACCGGTGAACTGCTGAACCTCCGCAGCCAACTGAACCACTACAACGACCTAACCGACGCGCTGCCGGATATCTTCTGGGACAGCGAGGAAAAGCTGGAGACGTATTACAGTAAGATCGGCAAAGCGTTGGATGTCGGGGTGCGGATCAAGACGTTGAACGACAAGATGACGTATGCGCAGGAGGTCGTAAAGGTGGCACAGGAGGTGCTGGACATTTCGGAAAAGATGTCGAGTGAGAAACACAGTACGAGGTTGGAGTGGATCATTATTATCTTGATTGCGATTGAGGTGGTGTTTGAGCTGAGGAGGTTGTGGATGGAGAGGTTTGAGACGCATGAGGATGATGTGTTGAGGGAGTTGAGGAGAATTGGAGACTCCCTTGAGGCTTTGAAGGCCAATGGTGGTGGTAAAACTGTGGGCTCGTCGTCGTCGAAATGACACAGGCAGACTGAAGAGGTAGTCTAGCCCTCGGGAAAGGAGATACGTTAGACGGAAAGACGATGGTCACCAAATGATACCCAACTCATATGTATACTGCTGTATGAAACCACATAAACTAGATAAAGCCTAGATAAATAAAAGTAAAATTGAATATGCTTTTAACTCAGTAAATATGGCATAACATGCTCTTGCTCATGAACATCACATAGGCTAATCACTTTCTCCATTCCCAGGGTTCACGTAAACTATACTACAAACCCGACATAAACTAACTTTTCCCCAACACCTAACAAAAAGGCCACCCTACCTGGCCCTGACAGAAGCGAAAGCAAGACAGCGGAGTTTGACAAGTCATATTGAGGAGTCTAAATAATTATGATCCAAGATCTAAGAAACACCAAACAAAAATCCGAACTAAAGTGGGGAGGACAAGAAAAAAAAACCAAAGCGAAGGAAAAAGGATTTACCAACCACTCAATTCTAGCACTCTTCAGGGTTAAAGATGAAGGAAAGACAATATAGAGTGTGCAAGAGAAAAGAAAATGATAATGATAATAGACCTAATAAGCTATCCATCCATCCATCCATCCATCCTTTCATCCCCTCCTTATTCTCCACACAACGGCAGCGTATTTGTGTCATTGCCCTCATTACAAGCCACCAGCACCATAACAAATACATACATAATAGATTCATAATCCCCATTACTTCAGTTTCGTTCTGGTTACACTGTTCCTCTAACTTTATTTTCCACCCTCCTACTTCTTCAAACTTGTCTTCTTCTTGTCTCCATTTCTCCTCGTTCGATACAACCCCCTTCAGGCCTGTCTCGCTACTTTCCTGCCCCTTGTTTATACCTCCCGCTTCACGATCCCACCAATACCACCCTTGACCTATCCGCTTTATTCTTGATATTTTTTTTCCCCCCCTTTCCACCTTCCTCTCACTTCACCCAAATTGTGTGTAAGATAAAGCCTCTGTGTGCGTAAAGACAAGACAGCAAATTAGAAAAAAAAGAGACCCAGCGCGAATATTGGATAAGCGCTTTTATGTGCGTAAGCAATCAATGTGCTACTACTACTAAACAAGCTTGATCTAAACTTTGTGACCTTCCTTCCTTCCTTCTTCTTTTTTTCGTATCCTTCCTTCTTCTTCCTTTCTTCTTCTCCTTCTCCTTCTTCCACCTTCGTACACTTATTCACCCCCGCCGTCTCAACATCTATCGACCACAGTTTCACCACCCATTCCTAACGTTCATTGGATTCATCCACATCTGCTCCTATGCAGAAGGGGGTCTAAAACCTTGCTGTGCGGGAGGAGCTGGACTAGGTCCGCCGCTTTGGGGTAGCTGCGGCTGTTGCTGCTGAGGCTGTGGTTGTGACATCATTTGCTGCTGTTGCTGCTGCTGCTGCGTTTGTACCTGAGACTGTTGTGGTGGTGGTTGCTGCTGCTGCGGTTGCTGTTGTTGCTGTGCAGCCGGGATAGGTGAAGGAACAGGAACGGGAACAGGGGTAACACCATTCACCGGGCTTGGCCCTCCGTGCATGGGAAGCTTGGGGCTGGGCGGCATGTTAGTTACCTGCCCTTGACCCGAACCACCGCCGGGACCGCCCATCTGCATCGCCTTGGCAGCAGCAATCTTGTGGACATCAACGTTACCACCGAGGCCGATACCTGCGAGGCCAACAACCTCGCCTTGGGCGACCTTGCCCATGTGTCCACTAGCACGCTGTTCCGCATCTGCCCTCGCCCTCGCCTGTTCCATCACCTGGCGCTGTTGTACCTCGGGCATCACGGTCGCGTAGCCGGTTAGGCTGGGTGTCCGGTTCATGTTCTGCGGCGCCGGCATCATAGGAGGAGATCCGGCTCCATACTGACGCTGCATGTTGTTGGGTTGCATGTTTTGAGGCGGCATACTCTGCCCGGGGGTTCCATAGGGTCCACGTTGCATCTGCTGGTGCTGTTGCGGTGGTCCCGGCGGCGGCGGCGGCGGTGTTGGGGTGGGAGTTGGGCCATAGTGGTGCGGCGTCTGGGGTGGGACTTGTGGAGTGATAGCCCGGGGCATGGGTGCACCATTAGTATAAGGCGGCGCAAACCCCGGTTGTTGTGGATGCTGTTGCATGTGGGGAGAAGGATGTTGCGGGGGTCCAGGATGTTGAACATGTTGGGGGTGCATGGGCTGGTGCTGTGGGTAGCCCTGGGGCCCCGGATATCCAGGTGGGTACCGCTGACCCGGGGGGCCGGCCGGCGCCATATTGTAACCGGGGCCGGGGTGCGGCGCCATACGAGGTTGAGGTGGGCTCGGCGCATAGCCACCGGGCACGTTATGTTGTCCGTAAGGGGCAGGCGCCTTTGCCAGCTGCGGCGCATATCCGTAGTTGGTCGGCGGTCGGTAGGATGCTGGAGGAGGAGGCGCACGTTGTTGACTTTGGGGAAGCACCTGGGGGATGGGTACCGCCGAGGGTGGCCGTTGTTGGTACATGGGCGGGTTAGGGCGGCCTGGGGTTTGGGGGAAATGCTGGGCATTTGCGATCGGGCGGGCCGAAGGTGTGAACTGACCGGGATACTGATGGGCGAACTGGCCCGGGCCGGAAACGCTACCCCTCTGCTGCTGCCGCTGATTTGTGGTTGCGGCTGTTGCCGCAGCCTGCCTGGCAAGACGAGCCTGTTCATCCTCCTCCATAACACCCTTGTATTCGTCCGTGCGAATTTCAATCTTTGTGCTCACATTAAGCTCCCCAAGCTTATCAGCATTGAGCCGAGCTACCGCATATGGCGGCAAGGTCTGAACAATGCTGGAAAGCTGAGCTTTCAGTGCTTGATACGTCATCATTTCCTCCTCGCTGGGTTGGTGAGACAGGTTGCCATTGCGAAGCATATCCGCGTTGACAGGATCTGCCGAATACCGATCCTGGCTGGTAGGGAGCGTGAGATTCCTGTTACGCTGATAGGATGCCAAAGTCTCGATCAGATCCGACACCTCTTCGAGCATGTCATCCATCTCCTTTTCTTCAGTGGACTTTTTACCCAAGAGCTCCTCCAAGCTAGGGTCAACCAGGTTGTCATCCCAATTTTCGATGGCGGACTTGACGAGCTCCTCGTCAATCTCGACATCCTCATCCGTACCAGTCATAGTCGTGTCGACATTTCCATCTTCCGGACCATCCACATCGACAAGCTTTTCGAAATTCCTCCGCCCGATACGTTGCCACCATATGCGGCCAAGTTGACCAGAAGGGATGATGGCAGCCGAGTCATCTTTGCATGGGGCAAAACTGGAGAATGCGCCGCGAAACATTGCTTCCATCTCCGAAATTTCGAGCTCAGTAGAAGACGGCCGGTGACCCGCCAAACTCTGGGCTCGCTCTCGTTGTTTCGACCGGGCATGGGTGGTCGGTGTTGCGTTACTGTAATCTAGCCAATGCCCTGTAGCAAGATTTTGTGTAAAGTATGTGCCGCTCCGATACCTGGACTTTTCGGTAAGCTCTGGGTGGTAGAAAGTTAGGACGTTGCCCTTGGTGATATTCTTTGGCGCCTTGGGAGGCTGCAGCGGGGGCAGATTTCGGGGAGAGGGGAAGAGCTCTCCTAGGGTCAAAGAACGAGTGTTTTTGTCGGTTGTTGCCGTGAACTCGGGCAGTATACGCGTGGCCGTCACGCCATGCGGCAACGATCCCTCCGGAAGTGACTTTGCAACCCCGCCGGGAGCTGTCGCTCGTTGAAGGCTGGTGAACAGAGGCCTGACTGTTGGTGCGGCGCCAACAGTAGTCAGGACAAGCCCACCCATGCCGCCATTCATTGCTTCCTTCAGGTCTGGTTTCGGGGCCACATGTCGAGGAACATGGGGGTATGCCATCTCCCGCCTGTACAGCTCCAACGCCTTGGTCCGGAAGGCTGCGGTTTGCGCGATGGCCTCGTCGGTTGAGCCGTCGTCGGACTCGGAACTCGCAGATTCAAGTTCGGCGAGTTGTGCCTTTGCTGCTCCGACAACGTCGGAAACGAGCTCGTCCACAGTGTTATAGGCATTCTGGCTGATCTTGTCGGCGATGCTGGGTTGCGCGCTTCCGTCTTCGGATTTGGGTTTCTTTGGCGGCGAAGGGTCGTCGTCGGAGTGAGACTCAAGTAAAGGGCGCTTGAGAATAGGATGGCTGCCTATATCGAAACTGTAGAGACATGGTATTGTTAGTAGTCTGCACTCAATGGCCGACTAGCGATGAGACACATTTTCAGATCGCCATCATGGACAATGGGGGAAACAAGGCCATGTGGGACAGATTGCTGGGGGGAAAATGCGATCCATACCTTTGTAGAGTGGTAAAAAAGTCAGAGATGAGTACTTTGCTATCGCGGACCGTGTGCAGGCCATTGACGGTTGGTTTAGAGCCGTCGGTGTCAGAACCATTGAGTTCTGGGCCGCTGTCATCGTCGACGTCGCGTTTCCGCTTGGCTGTGGTAACGGACGCAGGGGATTGTGGCCGCGACAATGTCGTGACGCCGTTCGCCTGGGGGGCGGCGACGGCGGGCGAAGCCATGGCCTCTCTTTTTTTTTTTTTTTTTTGGCGGGGGGGGAAATACCGTGGGGATGATGCTATGGTCGACAAAGTAAAGTCCAGTACTTTAGTCGGCTGGGGTTGCGGACTGTGGTGAATGGTCGTGGCCGTCCTGGGATGCAAAATGGTTGGCCGGTGACGCTGCGCGGGTTGGTGGTGGGTGGTGGTGCTCTCTAGCTGCGGCCTGTCGAGGTGCCTGGCGATTGTCGCGCGATTCGCGTTGCCAGTCGCGAAGGGAGGGAAAGTGGAATGCTGGGCCAAAAGTGCGATTGCTGAGTGTGTTTCCAGGTTAGGTGCTGTGGCCGTGCCTGGTCCGTGGACTCTCAAAGCTGGCCCGGGGAGGATGGACTGAGGTGACTGGAAGGACGGAGGTCCGAGCCACTAACTAGTTGGAGGCTGCGGCTTCTTTTTGCTGCTGCTGTTGAGTGCTGGGAGTGCTTGTTGGTGTTCGCTGCAGTGAGAGTGCTCCAGTCGTATATTTGGAGGAAGGTCCCCTCGGTGCGACTTGAAATTCTAACTCTCCAAACTTTGGTCATCAAAAAAAAATAGTAAAAAAAGGCGTTCAGAGATGGGACTCCATCCACACCTAGCACATAATGTTTGAACCAAAAAAATCTCGCAGTCGTTTCAAAGCCCCTACGTAATAGGCATCAAACGTCCAAACGAAAGAAAGAAGTAGTAGTTCAAGAAGTATCGCGTTCCAGGTTACGTGCAACGAGGACAAGTTGACCCTGGACAGTCTCCGGCTCTCAGATCTCTCTCTCAGTCTTGTCTGTCCTTCAAACAGAACTGCACTGCACTTGGTTACGAAAAGCCAGCCGTTCCAATCTTTGCACTAGCGCGCATGAGGGAATTAGTGGGCCTAGTCAAAGGTGCATTCACGTGAGAGGCTTGGCCCGTGCCTCTTCATGCCTCTTCACCTTCTCTATCCGGCTTCAGCAGCTTCTCCCTTGGATAGCATTATCAGTTTGGGTGCTCTTATCTTTCGTTTTGCTAAAAAGGAGTATATCTCCAAACACGCACCGCTAACGAACCAACATTCAAGTAGTGGATGTGATCAAGGTATACATCAGGTTGTGCACTGTCAGGAGCGGACGAAGCTTTCGTATTGGCAGCCGTAGAGATACATGACCACAGTGAGTCCTGTATTCGTCCTGTTACACCCTCAAAGCTCATTCCAGCCTTGGCAGTAACAACGATCACAGACATTCAACAACGAAGACACTCGAGGCTTAAAATAATTCAGTTCCAATATGTCTTGTTGACGCAAGCTGACTTCAATGAGCCATTGATCCTAGATACCGATACTGCTATTATACTGCAAAAAAGAAAACAAACCCAATGCCGCAGCGCCCTCCCATCATCATACAGTCATTAAGAACTACTTGATCAACGTGACAGTCTCATCAACTCCTGCTCTCCAAGTACAGGTTACCCAAACTTCGTTCTCAAGGCTATTTAGCGCTTGGCGGTGGCGATGCCGACAGTATCGGCGCCGAGGTCGTAGATTGAGTAGTACTTGCGGAGGAAAGCATCTCCAAGGATGGCCAAGGGACCAACTGGGGCGGGCATATCCATACCCATGAAGGTCGACAGGCAGCTGCCAGAAGCCTCCAGAATGTAGTCCTCGGGACCGAGGGTGAAGTTGTAGCCAGCAAGCGTAAAGGTTACATCCTCGAGGCTCGACTTCTTGCCGCAGTCGATGGTGAACTGACCGTTCCAGCTCTTCTTGGCGCCGATCTGAGCGTTCAGCATCTCAGCGAGCTGGCTGGGGAGAGCGATAAGAGAGGTGCCGGTGTCGAGGATAACACCGTGGCCCTCAAGTTCCGCAAAGTCCTTGCCATAACCGATAGCATCAAAGTCCACCTCCCAGTAGGCCTTGCGGCGAAGAGGAATCGTAGTGATCTTGCCAGTGTACCTGTCCTTGTTGACACCGCCAAACACAACCTCGGACTCGCCATCCTGGTCGGCGAGGTAGAAGGAGAAGACGGGCTCATCAACGAGCTTCTGCTCAACCATCTTGTAGAAGGGAGGGGTGATGCCATTCACAGCAATCCGGTCGTAACCGAGGCCGAGGATGCCATCAAAGCGACCAAAGGCGAAAGCCAGGCCGGGCTCGCTGGTCGCTTCGGCAAAAAGCTGGTCATTGATGGTAATGTCACCAATCGTCATTCTGTCCTGAGAGACGAAGCCGCTGAGACTACCAGAGCCGTACTCAATCTTGAAGCTCGTTCCGTTCTTCTTGTATGTCGACGACTCGGAAGACTCGTACTTGTTGTGCAGATAGCAGGCGATGGAGCCGCACTGGGAAGAGGGAACCCAAAGGTTGGAGCTGCCGGTATCCAGAACTACCTTGAAGGTCTGGGGTGGCGTTCCGATGGTGATCTCGGAGAAGTCTACCAGACGTTAATTACGGTGCCCACGCCAACATACACCGAGTGATCAAAGGAGGGTGTAATGCTTACACTGAGCGTTCATAAAGTTGGTGATGGGAACCGGGTGGTTGCCGGAAACCTGAGCATCGGTGGCCTTGAACATAGCCTGGGTATGGGACTCGGTCCTGAGACCAGTGTACTTTTGTCCGAGGTGCTGCACCTGCACGTCGATGGGAACCGACTCCTGATAACGAACATCATCAACAAGTGTTCATAGTAGCCATTAAGAAAAACGGTCTACACTTACAAGCTGCTCCGCAAGTGGAACCTTCTTGAGCTTCATCGTGTGTACTCCGGCCTGAGCCGAGCCAAGCAGCATAGCTGCCGTCAACAAAGCACCCTTCATCGTGAGCACTGTAGTGACAAGAACGAGCGTGTAACGAAAGACTGGTGACGGATTTCGAAATGATAAGATGCCTGGTTGATGATGATGGGACAACAAGTAAGAATTGTAGTGGAGAGCAACAGTGGGTGGGAAAGAGAAAGAAGGCGGGAAGAGAGATGTCGGTCGGAGGTTACTTATGGGTGGTGCGGGATGTTGCAGCCAGGCGAGTTGGAGGTCGACCCAGGGCCTGTTAAAGTGACAGAAGTGGAGAGGCACCCTCAGCTGCTGCTGGCGGGTGCGGGTGTGATGTGGACGATGGCGAGGGCGACCAAAGCCGCTAGACGACTACACAGTACATTAACAGACCACGCGGGCATTTACATACACATTCTGTTATAGACTTGCACATCCTGTTTCCATTTCCCACCAGCGGCCCTTGCTGTTTCGTGTGTGACCGGCCATGGGGAAAGGAGCGTGGCGGCTGGTTGCCTACGACTACACACTGGAGGCCCGGATCGATGAATGCGGACTGATGGCACTCCCGCACCTTCACTTCAGTTTGATGGTCCAGTGGCAGAAGTGGTTGCGCGTACCTTGCTGTGCCTGGTGACCCAATGACGTGTGACCCAAGACCAGGGCCGGTCGCTGCAGGCAGGGGCTTCTTGGGGTCGCGATCGCTGGCCCTATCAGCGCAAACTGGTGCAAACAAGGCGCTCCTCGCTTCCCGGCTAGCCATGTCATGATTGGATGGCTTGCAAAAGTGTTTCCACTCTATCCCAGACAAAACCGGAGGTGGACCCAGTGAGACGAAGGGCTAGCCATCTTTAAAAGGCATCGATGGATTACATAACGGTCTGCCATGGAGCCAGAGAGGTTCACCGTTCCTTTTCACTGAGAAGCGAAGTGCTCGACTCGACACGACTGAAACGAGAACGCATGAAGGGACGGGGAGACAGGCATGGAAGGCCATTGAGCACGGATGCGGACAAGACAATGGCTGTCTGAGACTCCGACATCTGGCAATACTTTTGGCTTTGAGCTGAGGAGCACTAAGCTTAAGTAGCTCTCAATAGTGCATCGAGCAATTGTTCGAGTTGTTATCAAAACTTGAAGACGATAAGGCAGGGTACATGTGATTCCGCACAGGTAGAGGTAGAGTCCATTCTCAAAGTCCATTTGTTGCGAGTTGTGGCATCCGGCAGGAACACTGCCCAGTTCAAAGAAGCACCTCAACCAGTACGCGAACTTGACGTGAAGATGCACGACGGACTGTGCCGTGTTGACGGGAAGGTGTGAGTGGTTGTAGTGTACACTGGCCTTGGTATCAGGTGAGATGTCATGCCCATGTCATCCTTCAAGCCGATAAGCTAATGGTTCATCTTATCTCCAACCGCTACGTACTAACCTGACTCGCCTGAATAGCATCCAGGTAGGTACTGTTGTGGTATCACTGTCAATCTTTTAGACATGAATATATAGTGTAGTTCAACCTGATTTGGCGTGGTTTGTGTGTTGGCTCGGGACTTCTACAATGTGTGTAGTGTAGAGGACTCTTATACACTGTCTGGGTTTTCAGGCTGGTAGCTGGCCAGGCGGGAGCTCTGATCTGTGAATTATTTTTGGTTTGCTATTGCTCGCTGTGATTAGAGTGCCATATTGGTGCACATGTGGCGGGACACGATCGACGGGAGTGTTGTTCGCCACCTTTTTTTGTTTTGTGATAGGTGAGATCAATGGGAGGTCCGGAATCTGATGTTTTCTTCTCTGTTTAAAAAGGTCCTTATAGAACCACGCTTCCATGAAAACAAACTTGACCACATCAGGGCTCAACTGTATCACTAGACAAATACGAAAAAGACAAATTTGAACCAAAACTCTGGATTGAAACACAGGCTGAGCCGACAATGAGAAATGGAAACGAGAGCGAAGAGACCTGCGACGATGAGGCCAAGACTCAGTCGCAGATCTCAAAATCTGGAAGAGGAAGAGTCATCGTCGTCGCCTGCAATGGCCCGGTAGCGAACCCCCGGTATTGCGATAACCAGGATTATGGACCGCAACAGCTCACGCCAGTGACCAATGTGGTGGAGAAAGCCATGTCGAATGCGGGGCCCAGACTTTGTTCTGAGGTCCGGAGATCGGGCCCCGTCCTTGCAGTGTGCGGCGGATGGTCACGTTTTTAGCGATTTTTGGCAGTAGATTTGCAGCTGAGGGCGATTGCGAATTGGAGGAGCTGCACGTTGGCGGGGTTCCAATAATTTTTCTTTCACCCTCCCCCGGCCGCCGCCCGCGACTGGACCCGCGACTGGGCCCGCGCAGCCACTCAAAGTGAATTCCCGTCAGAGGTTGACTGAGTCGAAGTCGCCCAGCAACCCTGGATCTCAGTGCCCCTCCTTCTATATCTCAGTCATCAGTCCCCTCTTCTCTTTCCTTTCCTTTCCTCTCGTCTTTCCCTTCTTTCCTTCATCATCCTCAATCCTCACACGGCCTCTCACTTTCTCAGAAGCCAACCCCCCCAAATCAGTCACCATGTCCACCTACTCCCTCTCCGAGACTCACAAGGCCGTACGTGGTAACCCTTCTGCTTCAGATACTCTTTGTGGCCGCATATTGAAGGGACAAACATGTTGACTCATAACCCTACAATATACAGATGCTCGAGCATAGCTTGGTCGAGTCCGACCCCCAGGTCGCCGAGATCATGA
This sequence comes from Neurospora tetrasperma FGSC 2508, assembly GCF_000213175.1. NCBI lineage: Eukaryota > Fungi > Ascomycota > Sordariomycetes > Sordariales > Sordariaceae > Neurospora > Neurospora tetrasperma. The sequence continues at coordinate 2,843,147 of NW_009799103.1, read as the reverse complement.
AGAAGGAGGTTCAGCGCCAGCGCGAGTCCATCATCCTCATCGCCTCCGAGAACGTCACCTCGCGTGCCGTCTTCGATGCCCTCGGCTCCCCCATGTCCAACAAGTACTCGGAGGGTCTTCCCGGCGCCCGCTACTATGGTGGCAACCAGCACATCGACGAGATCGAGGTTCTCTGCCAGAACCGTGCCCTTGAGGCCTTCCACCTCGACCCCAAGCAGTGGGGTGTCAACGTTCAGTGCTTGTCCGGCAGCCCTGCCAACCTCCAGGTCTACCAGGCCATCATGCCCGTCCACGGCAGACTCATGGGTCTTGACCTCCCCCACGGTGGCCATCTTTCCCACGGTTACCAGACCCCCCAGCGCAAGTGAGTGCCATACTAGCTACTCCAGTTAAACAAGGGCCAAACTAACCCGTCTACCCTCGCCAGGATCTCTGCTGTCTCCACCTACTTCGAGACCATGCCCTACCGCGTCAACATTGACACTGGCATCATTGACTACGATACCCTCGAGAAGAACGCCCAGCTCTTCCGTCCCAAGGTCCTCGTCGCCGGTACCTCTGCCTACTGCCGTCTGATCGACTACGAGCGCATGCGCAAGATTGCCGACTCCGTTGGCGCTTACCTTGTCGTCGATATGGCTCACATTTCCGGCCTCATTGCCTCCGAGGTTATCCCCTCGCCCTTCCTCTACGCCGATGTCGTCACCACCACCACTCACAAGTCTCTCCGTGGCCCCCGTGGCGCCATGATCTTCTTCCGCCGCGGTGTCCGCTCCGTTGACGCCAAGACCGGCAAGGAGACCCTCTACGATCTTGAGGACAAGATCAACTTCTCCGTCTTCCCTGGTCACCAGGGTGGCCCCCACAACCACACCATCACCGCCCTTGCCGTTGCCCTCAAGCAGGCTGCCTCCCCCGAGTTCAAGGAGTACCAGCAGAAGGTCGTTGCCAACGCCAAGGCTCTCGAGAAGAAGCTCAAGGAGCTCGGCTACAAGCTCGTCTCTGACGGCACTGACTCTCACATGGTCCTCGTTGACCTTCGCCCCATCGGCGTTGATGGTGCCCGTGTTGAGTTCCTCCTTGAGCAGATCAACATCACCTGCAACAAGAACGCCGTTCCCGGCGACAAGAGCGCCCTCACCCCCGGCGGTCTCCGTATTGGTACCCCCGCTATGACCTCCCGTGGCTTCGGCGAGGCCGACTTCGAGAAGGTCGCCGTCTTCGTCGATGAGGCTGTCAAGCTCTGCAAGGAGATCCAGGCTTCCCTCCCCAAGGAGGCTAACAAGCAGAAGGACTTCAAGGCCAAGATCGCCACCAGCGATATTCCCCGCATCAACGAGCTCAAGCAGGAGATTGCTGCCTGGAGCAACACCTTCCCCCTCCCCGTTGAGGGCTGGAGGTACGATGCCGGTCTCTAAATGTGTCATTCACATGGAGAGATTTCCTGAATGTTTTGCGTGGTAATGAAGATATACGATATATAAGCGTTTGGGGCATTTTTCAACAGCGATGCCAATGGGTCGCGGATATGTTTTTCAACTTTGCATGAGACCCGGGATGAAGACTTGGGGAAAACTAAAAACAGGGTGGTTTAAAAGGGTCACTGGTTTTGCGATCTCAACGATGGATTAGGTTACGGGAAAGAAAAGTCACTGGGAGTCGGAAAAAATTCACCATATTGCATGCATTTCTAAAGGGGCGTTGCAATTTGGTACTTGGTCCTCAACATGATCATTTTTCAGGACTGCGGAGTTCGGTGGGGATAACTAGTTGTTTTAGACGACTGCTTCAACGCGGTTGGGGGTACAAGTTTTGTGCCCTGGATCATAATAGACGCAACTATTTTTGCGGCAAACTGAGGACGATGGCCCATGTTGTACATATGTCGGGTTCGTGGTTGTATATGTGTGGATGATGTCTGTGCTCATGAGGGTATGCGTTACGGGGTTACGGCAGAGGTATGATGAGAAAAAGTCTGGACACGCTTATACCAAACCAGACCCAACGAGTGTCCAAACCTTTTTCCACACCACCTGGCATGTTGGGGCTTTTGCGATGATTCCTTCCGATGTCACGTTGCTGTAGGATACTTACTAGATGGGATTAGATATATGGGATAGATAGATCCTCCCAGCTGGCTACCTCTACATACGTATTTGACTTGGAGATAATCAGATTGAAGAAATCTGTGCTGGCCGGGATGAAGTTCGGCAGTGTCTGTGTCTATGTAATGATGTTGTCTTGGTGCGTCCGGACTTTGCTCCGGTCAGTGTGCTTATCGCTACGCCGCTTATCTGTTGGTAAACATTTAGAGGTGTGTCGGTACTTTTCATTTTTGTCGTATTGTATTCCTTTACTGCTTTTTTTCCATTTTTTTCTCACGAGTTTCTGGTCACGCATCTCTAGATAGTATCCTTCTTCCCACTGTTTTTTGCCCCTTGTTTCTCTTTTCTGGCTCCTTCACTGTCTTAATTTTTTTTTTTGCCTCTATTTTTCTTCTTTACAATCTTGCTTTTCACTGCGGAGGTGATCACAAGGTAAGTACTTAGGGTAGGAATACCGCATGCGCCGAACTTAGTTGACGGTGTAGGACTTCTTCCCAAGGTTCAGATAGCGGATATTGAGTGGCTAAAGAATACTCTCCCTATCCCACGCTCCAGCTTCAAATGTATGTGGCCACGACAACACTCGGCCGAACGGTGATGAGACGGGAGAGAAGAGCACTTTGGATACTCTCTTGTCTTGAAGGCTCGGAGATATGACGGCCTCTGGTGACGTCGGTGTTCAAATGGGAATTTGGTCCCCGGTCTCGGTCAGATGAAGAATAGCTTGCCGGGTCTGTACTAGTATCTGAAGGGAGCTGCCGAAGGTAACCTGCAGGATTGGTGGTTTTGGCATCGGGAAATTTTCAGTAATTGATGGTTGGAGCATATCAAGTGGGAAAGAGGGGAGAGAGGTAGAGAAGAAGATGGAAGGATATACAGTTGATAATAAAGAAAGGAAAGGCTGTAAGTGGGAAAGTACCTCTGGACGGTTGAAGGCCAGCAAGAGGAAGGTTTCGAGGTCCGGAATGGGTGATATGTAGGTAGCTGCTGTCAGTACCTGGATATTATTTGGGAGAAACAGGAGAGGAGCTCTTTGCCTTTGAGGCGGGTGCTGGCTACCTTAGACACAGCAATGGAAATTAGATTCAAGTACGGACGCTGTCTGTTGGAAATTACAAGTGGAAGTTCCTATGATGAATCTACCTCTATTACTACACTTGTTGTGCTTTGAGGATATGGAAGGAGGAACAAATAGAGAAATAACCCAACGGTGCATGCCGCGTGTGGTGTCGAGGGACGGCCGCGGTTACCGTAGTTATGTGATTGGTATTGCCAGGGAAAAAGAAAAAGGAAAGAGGTTATTTGAAGGCATTCGCGTCTGGTCCAGATTGTATAGGTATATAGCTGAGTCCCCATCCACCACGACTCCTACACTCACCGTAACTCATCACATTTCTACGGCATCATAAACCATCCCCAGAAACTTGCTTAAGAATTCCATATTCATATTTGCAAACCAATATCATGACCAACCAGCAACCTGAACAGCATGCTTCGGCAAAATCTGCTAGTGCAACTCAGGGCACCACCACTCTTTCATCGAAGCCTAACTGCGTGCAACCTCCCGCACTCATCCATTTGCAACTCACGATGCATGACCTACCACTTTCAGCCAAGGGACTTTTAAGCTGGAAACTTTTCCTGGCTCCTCCTTATGGTCTCCTCGAACGATGGACAAGACACACAACCTACAAATTAATCGGACCTGACAATTTCCTATATACATGGCCATGGAACGATGCAACTCCCACCTTGACACTCGGGTCAGACCAGACATACGAAACCACAGAGGCGGCGGAAAGGGACAAATACGCTGCTTTGATGATACTCCACTCACTGGGATTTGTCAAAGTCTCAATGCCTGACTCGAGAAACATTGCGATGAGATGGGGCTATCCGGACCGTCAGTGGTTGAACAAGACGATGCCACAATTGGTGGAGAAACTTGGGATAAATTGGGACGATGTTGGAATTCCGGATGTTCGTTGGCTCGAATATATTCAGTGGGAAGTAGTTGGGTCTCTGGCATCGGAAGCAAGTCGATGATAAAGGGCAGGAACAGGAAGTGGGAAACGATGTGATGTGGACGAAGGCTGTAGGGAGTCGTTTTTTTTTTTCAGGACTAAAGTAAGCGATATCAGAGCGGCCACTGTAGAGATGTTTCTACAAACTGCGAAGAAGACGGAAACTGTTGTTATTGAGTATCGTTGTAAGGGTTAGACATAGGCAAATCGCTGCACTGTTGTGTTTGTCTTGCTGTTCCCCCGTGCTAATTATACCAACGCAATCTTCAAGTCCGGTGATGCAATCAACAGGACATGAATGGAATAACAAGCCCTATGTACAAATGAAGAAAGACCGTTCATGTGCGTCATGTATAATGATCCACTCGAGAATGAGGATGTTGGTCCTGACAACGTCCAACGGTCCGTACGTAGGTCTCTACATACATCTTGATAGACCATCAGTCACTCCTCGCCATCTTGCCCATGCACCGAAACTTTCCGTATACAACGTCTTCAGAAGTACTGTTACGCAAGAAGGGGGGGGAAAAAATGGACCAACATGATCCAGGAATTCCTTTCAAAACCTTCACGGAAATTATCATCATCCCCAAATATCCCAAAACCATGACCACCACATGACCCAGCCTTCCAACAAGCCGAAGGAGCCTTTCTATAAAACCCCAAACCCTCGAAGTTAACCCCTTGGAGGAACACTATGACGAATGTCTTTTCTCACCATAGAGGAGTGCAAGAAGGACTTTCTTGGTGGACAAGCTGTCGTGGATGTTGATCGAATTGGAGACGATGAGTTCTGGAGAAGCTTTGAGAAGAAAGCCTGAGTCGTCAGAGATAGTGACTCTAACAACGCAAGACAGCCAGTCGCTGGTGAAGAGGGCGAGGAATTGACAAGTGGCGAGGTTACAAAGAAGATTAGAAAAAAGCGATGTCTGAGGTCGAGGATAACTTTGGCTTACCTTTTGAGATGTTCAGTGAGACAGCGGCGGGTCGCATGAAGAAGAGGTTTCATCTGGCGTTGACATTGAGGCAATGAGTAGTTGGTCAGATGGTCAAGGTCAAGTTGTAGTCAAGGCAGGGATCAAATGCAAATTATAAAATTTCTCTCTTTCTGTCTCTTCTCACTGTCTCGGATCTCTCTCGCGATCAGGGATATCAATCAATCAATCACTCAGTCAATCAACCAAACCAATCAATCAGTTTCGAGTACAGGGAAGTACGTGCCCGCCCCCTCTTCCTAAAGAAAACAACATGATGTGAAAAGAAGTTTAAAAAAAAGAAAAGAGGAGAAAGGCCTGCCACCGTAGCCTTCCCCGTCTTCGCGGATAAACCAAAAAAAGAAATGACGGAACCAACAAATGTCCGGTCCAGCATACACAACCAGACAAACAGATGGCCATCCGAATCAACCCAACCCGACCTAACCTGTCCCAACCTAACCTGACCGTAAACCCGAACCATCTTCACCAGTTCCACACTGACCCAGACACACAGAAGACAGAATACACTAGGAAAAGCGCTTTCATGCTTTTTTTGTTTCTTTCCCTTGAGATCCTCTCCCCACTCATCTACCAATGTCATCATCCCGTCTTCTGTTTCTTGTTTCCCGCTCTCGTGGATCAACGAGCTTCCAAGCAACCTCCATTAACTGCTCCCACTTCTGCTCTCACTTTTGCTCGAAACTTTCCGGGCTCATCATGCCCATAGCCCCGGCGTCATCTTTATCCGTGATGCTCGCATTTGTCTGGCTGTTTACGCTCCCCATTCTCTCCATAGACGGAGCAACCAACCCGCCGACATTGCCACCACTTCCTCCTCCTCCTGCGGCGCCCGTACCGTTGACCAAGTTGTGACTGGTCTTGGCCTTTTTGGAGGGTGTACCACCCGCGGCCGCCCCCGCCTTCTCTGGCGAGGCATTGGCGCCCGCCAGGGCCTCCTTCTTTCTCTTCTTGGCTGCGGCGATCTGCTCTCTGAGCGGCCGCTTGGCCGGGGCGGTAATCTTGCCGCTGGCGGCCAGACGAGGACGTGGCTTCCTTTGCTTGACGGGCAGGTCTTCGTCTTCCACGAGCGGCTGATCGTTATTGGCATGCAGCTTGGCAAGGAAGAAGTTCTTGACCAGGCCGATTTCCTCTTGGATGCTTTCCTTGGTGACCGGGTCGGCAGGCGGGAGCTGCTCGAAGAGGTCGGTAGTTGCCTGGCCGGTTGTTGAGGCCTGCATTTGGTATTGGTTCCGAACCCTTGATTGCAGCAGGTGTAGTGGCACTGAAAGCATCTCGAGACCCAGCTCGCGGTCGAGACCAAGGGCCTTGAAGCCGAAGAAGTCATCGCCAAGTTCCTCTGCAAAGTCGCCTCCCACAAATTGCTCGCTGCCATCTTCGAATGATCCTGATCCGTCACCACTATTGTCGGTCAGTGCCGGCCGCAGTAGGTCGGCAAGATGCGCCTTCATACGATCGTGGATCTGGGTGAGCTTATTGCCCAGGCGGTCGATATCGTCCTTGGCGTAGGCCTGCAGCGCATCCAGTTCGATGCCACTTTCGCTCAATGTGTGCAAGATGACTTCCTCGTTCGTGAATCTGGGCACGTATTTTACCCCCTTTTCCTTCCATGCAGGCGGTGCCTCCTTCCACTCGGCTTCACGGTATATGTTGTATGACCGGATAATCTTCTGAAAGTAGTCGCCAGCAATGTCGGTTATCGTATCCAGGGCGGAGGGCTGCAGTTCCTCGAAGCCCGCATGATAGAAGATCTTGGCGACGGATCGTTGTAATGCCGCCCTGCACACCTCAGGGGCCATGACGGGACCTTCACCGGCGAGAAAGGTGGGCTCGATATCGGCTTCCACCATCGGCTCCGGGTTATACTTGGGGAACTGGTTCGTATATACCTATTCATTTGCATGTCAGCATCTAAGCCGTCAAGGTGAAAAAGAATCACGCTTCATTGGACTCGCAAAGCCTACCTGAGTCTGGATCTGCATCTGCTTGATGACGCTGATCTTGGAGCACAGTTTGCGAGTCTCTTGCATCTGCCGAATGTTGGCATCGAACTTCTTGGTCAGCCGACTCTCTGGGGCGGTGAATTGACCGGGAGGGACGAGCCGAAGGAACTCTTCATGCTGATTGATCACTTGTCCCTCGCCATCCTCGACCCATTGTAGCTTTGATGGGATATCGGGTATGATCGTTTGGGGTTCGTAATAAGCAGGGACATTCCGAATAGTCTCATCCTCCATGCCCTGGGCTAATGTCTCTGCCACCTTGTTGCCGTCTCCACTACCAGGAGCATCGCCTTGTGAGGTGATCACGCCCATGGCCTCTGCCTCTTTGCGTGACTTCAGAAATCGACGCATCCCGGCTTTGGTTCGCAGTAATGCAGGCTCATCGGGATTTAGCTTGTTGTCCTTGAACAGCTGGAAACGCTCCTTTGCCAGAAGAGCACGATCCTTTTTCGTTACTTGTTTCCAGATCTTGTACTCTTCGTCCTCATACGCCTGCTCCTCCGCTTCTCTGAATGCATGATTCAAGGCCATTCCGTTGAGTGATGGCCCATCAAGCTCCATGGCATCCGCGTTGCTGACCCCCGAGTGTCCACCATTTATATTGCTGGGTGTAAGGGACCCGCCGATAGGCGTCCCAAATCCATTGCTGCCGTCGACCTCGGAGCCCTCTCTGTGAGACTTGGCTAGGATACCGTTGAGTTGCAATATCGGTTTTTGGTCGACGCTTGGTGTCCCTTCTTTTTGGTCTGTTGGTGCTTTCCGTGACTTGTTGGTCCCTTTGGTACCAGCCTTTCGTCCACGAGATGACATTATTGGCTCGTCGTCACTGTCATCGCCAGCCTCGTCCTCGCCGCCGTTCTGTTTTCGGCGTTCCTCGGCTTCAACCTCTGCCCTGGGCCTGATCACGATGTCCGGTATTAGGGGAATTAGTTTCTCAGCCTCCTTGCGCATCCCATTGGCCATCCGGCGGAGAGGATTGGCCAAGTCCTGGTTATATCGAAGACAGTTATCCCAAATCAAGTTGAGGTCCGTGACAAACTCGGCCTTGGACTTGTAGTGGAGAGTCTTGAGTCTTTTGGCCATTGTACCTAGGTCCATTGGCTGTTTGATGACTGACCACGGTGTTAGCCTAAACTGGGCGAGCGAGTGTTCCATACGGTAACCCCAAAAAACTCACTATTATAATAGTCGTGCGCATCACGTTTGTTCACTTTGGTCAAAAAGGGAGTTGAGTACTCGGTGTGCGCCTTAAGCTCCGTCAAGACCTTGTCCAGTGCCTCGTACAACTCTTCCTGGCCGACATTTTCCTCGCTAGCCCATTTACTCCTGTTCTTGCGAACCTCGTTCATAAGCGACCGTAGTTCAGCGTCCGATGCCTGCACGCGGTCGCGCTTCATGTCTATTCGGGCAATCAAGTGTTTTAGGGTAAGACTTGAAGCGCCGAGGTTGGCACTGCTGAGAGAGCCGTGGTTGTTTTGGCTGGGGGCTCCTTGACTGTGGTTTGTTTGTCCCGACTTGTCCATCTCTGCTTGTAGTTGCTTCTCGGATTCCTCCAGTTGCTGTTGTTCGAGCATTGCTGTCCTGTCGTTCTCGAGTGTGTAAAAGAGGGTATGAAATCCGCGCTTGGCCGCCTCCTCGGTCGCATTGCGCGCCGCCTCCAATTCCCTGCGCGCATCCTCGGAGGACTTTGCCTGGGGTTGCGATCCATCTTCCTTGGCTGTTTGCCGGTCTGCTTGCCGCCCTGGCGAGGGTATAGAGTGGACGGGAGAGCTGCCGGACTTGGACGGGGAGAGGAGTGCCCGAGCGGCGGCATCGTTGGCGGAATGCTTGGATGTTAGTTGTGTGTCTGGTTTGGTGTCAGTCGCGACGGGGTGATCGCTTTCTTGATCGTCGTCGTCTTCGTCGTCGTCGTCGTCGTCGTCGTCGCCATAGTCGTCCTCGTCGATGACGCGCTTCGCTTTTTTGCGGGGGGGCTCCTGGATCGGCGCGTGATCGGTCGTGGGAGGGAGCAGGGGTATGGGGGGTGTCGGGGCGCGCTTCAAGGCGGCTATGACGGGAATGTTGTAGGAGCCGTCATCGGCGAACAGCAGCGCGATCCGCTCGTCGGCCTTGTGGTACTTGTCGACGAAGTGGGAGCGGCGCTGGTCGTCGTCGGGGTCGGATGACGGTGCCTCAGGCATCAAGGCGGTGGAATTATCAAAGGGAGTCTGGGTTCGCGGGGGCCCATCGTCCTGGCTGGGGTGGGGGATGACGGCCCTGATACCGTTCATATGGGCGGCGGTCGAGGGCGGAGGCCAGGCATGCTGACCGTTGGTAATGGACATTTTCGGACCGGGTCGTGGAGTTATATTAAACGGGGCCGGCGGTCGGTCGCCATGCGCCAGAAAGTGCGCTCGTGTATATCCGGCACCAAGGCACTTTGGGGCGACCTGGTCACATGGGGAGAAAGAGGGGCATCGGTCGAGATGGAACTGCAGTCGAGAGCGGAATAGGGGCTGTGGTGGTGATGCGGCGATGGATGTCGTTGCGACTGTTCTGCTGGGAAGTCAGACGTGAGGTCAAGTTTAGAGTGGGCTCCCCGTCGTGCCGTTTCTGGACAAGGGGCGGGCGGTTTTGGTCAGGTCGCGGTTGACGGGTGCAGCAGCGGTGATGTTAGGGAGAGTTATGAATTGACGTTGACTGAGGTGCTATACACGCCCCTAGCACTAACATCTAGAGGGCGACAGGTTGTAGGTACCGGCTACCTGTACTTGGCGCTGGATTAGGTTGCCTGTGGTGTGGTGCCGTGGGTAATGCCACACTGGAGCTGGTACGCGACGCTGCGAAGTTAGGTAGGTAGGTAGTAGGTAGATAGTTCCCGTCTAGCCGTACACTAGCAGATAGGTACCTATGTCTAGTGTTTGCGGCGCCCCTTTTTCGACTTGCGCCCCAATTAAGACAGGTGATGGGGATTCTGCGCAGGTGATCGCCGAGCACCAGAAAAAGTTAACAAAGCTGGAGCTGTCGATGCGCGCGGCAATTCCAAGTTGTATAAGAGTTGAATACGTAGAGGTATTTCGCTGTTCCAAGGAAGCACGTACGGTACCCGCCCTGGCGGAGTGAGAAGCAGCGCTCTGGGGAAATGCTAAAGTCACGTGAGACCTTGGCCGTGCCTCCATGGGTGTCTTTTGGTGAACCTGTCCCCGGGGCTTTGGCGTAGTATGGACGAGACCAGAGAACGGAGCCGCCCCCGCTGCTAAGGTAATTGGTTTCCGGAAACGCAAAGAGTCAGTCATCTTAACTAGGTTTACTATCTTGTCTCCGTGAGTCTGAGTATGTAGAAGCTGTTCATAGTAACATATTGGCTTCTCACTCCAGGGATAGAGGGTACACAGTCCACAAAATAGCAAGCATCGAGACGGACTCGTGGAACATATCATGTAGGAATCGTCGACCAGGACGAGCAACGCAAGGCAGGGATCGTCATTCTTCTCCCCGGGTCCCATGGGATGATGTCCAGGGGCATGCCTTTCCCACCGCCCTAGTGCCTCCCTCTTGTGAGAGTCCCGTCACGGGCACTCCTTTTCCCTCGTGGAGTCGTGCCCATTTCGCGGAGAAGCCCCGCCCACCCCGTTCAGGTCCCGTCTGCCCATTCCCCAATGCCATGCCCTGCCAATGCCCACCGATGCCCCGTTCTTACGTAGTCAATGGCAGAGAAGAGCACGTGTAGACGTCTGTAGGTAGCTGTGTACCTGGGGCTGGGCCTGTAACTCTGTGTCGTGATCAACGAGCGAGCCACTCTGCAGCGATGGACTGCTTTCCTCTGACGCTCATTTGCTTCCTTTCCTTGTCCAGTCTCTTCCTCTTGTCCAGTCCAACAGCACGGCTTGCCCCCGTCCCTGTCGTTCAGCTCACGATTCCGTCTGCATTTCGCCGAGTTCCGTACCTTCCATACTTAGGTACTTAGCTATGTCGAGCTTATCTGTTATCGGGTTTGATTTGGACCTCGACGGACGCTTGGACTCCCGTTCGCCTGCGCCACAGCTGTTAACTCTACAGCTTTATCCCGCCGCGCTGCCGCCCCAACGCCCGGACCTGCACACTTTCTTAACAGTTCACGCAACGGTTTCAGCCCTGAATGCTTGGCTTGCGTCGCCAGAGCTTCCCGAACCCCCCTGCCCCGCTTCCTTGCCGAAAGGTCCGACACCCTGCTGCTGCTGCTGCGTGCCCTTGAGGTTGCCCGTTGAGTGCTGAGCTGAGACACTGAGAGGGTCGTTTCTCTCGACTTTTAAAGTTTTGCTTCCGCCGATGTTTCTTGGCTCACGGATTGGACCGACTCGAGCCTCTCTTTCTTTTTTTTTTCATACTACTAATCTCTTGTGTGACACTTTGCTCCAAGGTCATCAATTGCTTCAGCCTCCCTACGTACCTTACCCTTTGCATGGTGCACCCCGACGATTCCCACAACCACAGTACTCGAGTCCTCAATCCATGCGAAACCATTCAAACACCAGCAAACTCTCCGCGCAATTATCCCCAGGACAACAACAATGACGGCATCAACTATCTTGTGATAGGCGTACTTATATAGACCATTTTCGACCGAATTATCGAACAACACCCGAGACGAACGAAAGCCTTTGCGCAAAACCTTACCCACAAAGACAACACATCTTCTACCATACAACAAATAACAGAAAGTAATCCAGCATGAGGATACGCATGCCCTTCGCCGGTTCGTGATCCCCCATGCCCTCATCGTATCCATATGCCTATAACGTCGGATCCATCCGCTAACAAACAAAAACAGGCATCTTCGCCGCCCTCCTCCTTCTCTCCGCCTACGCCGGCCTTTCTTCGCTGCACATGCCCCAAGGCACCCTCCTCAACGACAAAACCCTGCACTTTTTCGTCTTCTTCCTCTTGACCGTCACCTTTTACTGGATCCTTGACACCACGCGCCGACGCATTTTACATTTAACCCTTTCGGTGGTTACTCTGGGCATGGGCGTGGGTTCCGAGTTCGTGCAGGCCGCGATCCCGAATAATGGCAGGGAGTTTGACCCCTATGACATCTTGGCGAATCTGGTGGGCAGTTTGCTGGGGCTGGGATTGTGTGGGTGGTATCATAAACGGATGTTGGAAAGGAGGAGGGTGAGAAAGTACACGGCTGTTCCTACGGGGGAGGATATCCCTGAGGGGGATGTTGATTTGGAACTTGGGGAGGTGAGGAGGAGTGGGGAGCATGAGGAGGGGGTTGTTGTTGCTGCTGCTGCTGCCTCTGTTCCTGCTGCTGCGGCTTCCCCGGCTGCGGGTACGGCTACGGCTACGGCCAAGAACATGTCGCTTGAGGAGGAGTTGGATAATTGGGACGAGAACGCGGTTGATGCGTGGGATGATGGTGATGACGTGGGTGATGTGGGTGGAAGTGGTGCTGGCGGTAAGAGCGGGGACGCTACTAAGGATGCTGGGGCTGCTAAGAAGCGGGTGGATTGAGGTAAATAAGTGGAAAAGGAGGGAGATGGGCAAAAACATATCCAATTGGATGGTTGGATGAGAATCGTGTTGGTCTTCACGGATCATTGCTTACTAGGCGTTTTTCCACGGTCACGGTACCTTTGGGTCAGTCATCCTGATAAAAGGGAAAGATGGGAAGCGAATTTGGCAAAACAGGGAATGCTGGAATATTGCTTACTTTGCCTTTATACCAGTCAGTCTACAAAGCCTTTTACCATACGAGCACACAGCCAAAATCCCAAATCAAGCATTTCATAATTTGGCATACTTTGTCCAGGTAACAGGCTTATCGACCGTAAAACATTATCCAGAAGATATCAACATTCATACACTCTCTAAAACCCAAAGCCCTCGTTATGGAACCACACCTCCCTCCCCTGCCTCACATACCTCCCAACCTGCCTCCTCACCTGTCTCCCCATCTTCGCCGGTCCACACACCAGAATCGCCACGCGCTCCTCCGGCCCATGTCCAAAAGCCTCATCAACCACCTTTTTCAAATCCGGTCTGCTCCGATGATGCTCCTTTCCAGAAACAACCCTTCCATCCACCGTCCTCCTCAACGCATCCATCTCAACAGCGACAGCGCCAGCCTCTCCCCCGAGATTAACCAACGGCGAGTTCTCACCCGAGTCGATTCCACTACTAAGTCCTGCTCCTTCTCCTCCTTTCTGTGCAGAAGATCCAGACCCGTTGTTCCCAGTCAAGTAAATATGCACATTCGGATCATTCAAAATGTCACTAGCATCGTTTTCGATAACCGCCCACGTGGCTTCCCCCGCCGTGCGCACTGCCCAGACCATTTCCACCTTGGTTTCCGGGTTCTCGGCCACGATGGCGCGGTACAGTGGGATAGTAAAAGTGGCGCCGACGCCGCCGGCGATGAAGAGGACACGGTCAAACTCGGAGCCGAGGGATAGAGCGGGGAAATGTTTGGCGGCGCCGTAGGGCCCTTCAATGTTGAGGAGGGCTTTCTTTTCTTCTGCTGGCGAAGAGGGAGAAGAAGAGGAAGAAGAGGAAGCAAAGCGGGCAAGAGCGGCAGTCATCGGCCCCGCACGCTGGCGAGCTACAAGGGTGAGGGCCCCCGAGTCTTGGTCTACGTGCGCAATGGTGAAGGGGTTGAACATGAACTCGAACAGGATCTCAGACGCATCATTAGCAGCCTTGACGTCCTTCCTGCGGAAAGCACTGCGGGTGGCAGGCGGTACGTTAACATAGACGTGGGCGCCCGGCGCCACTCGGAGGAAGTGGTTCTGACGCTGGCGCGGGACGGGCACCTGGATTTTGATCAAAGAGGTGCCAGGGATGGCTGAGATGGTGGTCTCGACCGTGATGGTGTCGCGCTTGCGGAAGCCAATGTCCACCAAAAAGACTCCCAAGGCCTCGAGCATGTATTTCCTGCTGGAAGCGGCGTGGAACCAGAGGACGACCGGCAAAACCAAGGCGATGAGCAGGTGGGTGACGAAGAAGACGCGGTACGAGCGGTTGCGGAGCGGGCGAATGGCCGTGGTGATCATCAGATTCAGACCAAAGAAGGAGAGCATGCCGTAGATGACTACGGGGGACTGTAGCTTTTGGAGGAGAATGTGGTTCTGGATGAAGTAGTTGTAGTAGAAGATGGTATGTAGACTCAGCAGGAAGGCGGTGCAGCGGGCGAGGACGCGGTGCCAGCGGTTGGTTTCCTCGTGGGAGAGCTTGAGCGTCCAGGAGACGGGGTTGAAGGATTTGAGGGTTAGCATGTACTGCATCGGGTATTGAGAGACGGCGATGATGCCGAAGCGCTTGGTCAAGTGCATGTAATCACGACCGGTACCGGCTACGCAGAGGACTAGCAGCCACACTGCCCAGACAATGCCGCCTATCCATTGTTCTCGTTGACCCAGGACTTCTCCGAAGGCGACGACATCCTCGCCAAGCCACCAGCGCAAGTTGGACCACCAATTGCTTTGCTTCCGGGTGTTGAAGGAGTCGGAGCTGGGGACCGCGGTGTAGTCCCTCTTTCGAGATGATGAGGACTTGTTGAGGGTCTGGTACAGCCACACGAGGCCAATGGGAATCAAAGCCGATAGCTGAGCGTAAAGAGCATAACTGTCGAGAGACTGGCGGCGGGCCTGCTTCTCGGCTTGGGAGAGGTCGAGGAACTGGTATGGCCAGTTCATCTTGGGGGAGGTTCTCCTCGGTTGGCTATGTTTATGTGGGAGATGAATCAACGGGGAAAGTTGAAAGAGGGGGGAACCTTATCTTTGAAGAAGAGATTCCTTCTCTCGGTTTGAAGCCGGGTCCCGACCTCCCCGAAGTTCGAGACCGGCCCGCACCCGACCCGATGTGTGCACTTGCATCTGTGGGGGAAGGAATGGGCCCCTGCCAAGATGAACACAGCAATTGTCTGAACTTTGATTGGACAATGAAAAGAGCAGATCATCCCTAGCGCGGGTTGGGTCACAATGATCCCTGCTCCAAGATGGAACCTAACCCAGACTACAACCTTCACCTCTGCTTTTTCAATGTTGAGCTCAAAGTGTCGTATAAGTTATGACCAAGTCTTGACATATTGATTGTACCTGCATTGACCGCACGTATTAGACCTTGAATAGCCTTGAAAATCTCAGATGTTGAGTTCCGGGGTGATACCACCGCTCGTTACTTGACCACCCGAGGCTTTCCGATGGAAACGCTTGATGCCAGCAAGGTCAACATCATAGGCTCCACTAGAGCTGCAGGAGAGCTGCGCGTTAGAACTGACACGGGATGGCGGGCGAGTGATAAGGTCCAATGAGTCCACTTTGTACGTTAAAGTTTCATCCGGGACACAGACATCTCATAACAACGTTTCCCCTCGCGGCTACATGCACTGCTCGAGTTGTAACCAGTCTCCCTAAATCAACAAAGACACAATGGCACTCGCAAAAGCAGTCTTGACCAGCAAGGCCCCCAAGCCTATCCCGCAGCTGTCCCAGGCCGTTGTGTACAATGGCATGGTCTACTGCTCTGGCAGTCTCGGTATCGACCCCGCCACAGGAAAGATGGTCGAGGGAACTGTGAAGGACCGGACGGTATGGCCTTGTTGAGAATAAATACAGACGGCATGTGCTAAATTGCTCTCTTTACCACGTGTAGAGACAAGTCTTCAAGAACCTCTCGGCCGTCCTCGAAGCGGCTGGCAGCAGCCTCAAGAACGTTGTCAAGGTGAACGTCTTCCTTACCACCATGGACAACTTTGCTGCCATGAACGAGGCTTATGACGAGTTTATTACCGCTGAGCCCAAGCCGGTACGTATTTACGAATAGATAAAACGAGATGAGAAATAGAGTTGAAGCTTACATACAAACATGTGCAGTGCCGCACTTGCGTTGCTGTTGCCCAGCTGCCTTTCGGCAGTGATGTCGAGATTGAGTGCACTGCTTATCTTAATGCGCCGTCTGCAAAGCTTTAAACCGAACTTTGAGTTAAGCAACTATATTCAAGCTATACAGAAATTAAAGTTTATTTGTTTTGTACAACGTCCTGCTCAATCAGTGTAGTACCAGCAACTTTCTCATCCAGTACGGCATATTTCAAGTTTCCACTCAGATCAGAACATTAAAAACGGAGTCATCAATCGTCACAGATCTCCATCCCGAGGCAAAGCTCGGACCACATTACTACACTGACGTAATTTACGTACTTGTCGTTTTGGAGAACCAGCTCCAATTGGTAAAGCGCGGTTGCACACTGAAAAAAAGAGGCCAACATTTCCTGTCCATCTCTTCTTCTCTCTTCAACACAAACACCAATACCTGTCGCTCAACCGAATTATCAGGTCAATTCCATACGTCAGGGAATGCAATGATATCCAGGATACCACTCAGCGCCCGGAGCGCTTGCCGCCATGCTTACAGCGCCCCCTCTCGACTAAGGTCAACAACGGGCCTCCTCTCCTTCGCACAGTCGCAGCAGCAGCAGCCTTCGATTTCTCAACTCTCTACCGGCAATGTCCGCCTATTTTCGTCAACCACACACAACGCCTTCAGACAGACTCTCCCCCGCCAGGACGAGCCTAATCTAAATGATGTCCTCGAACAACAAGCCCGATCCGGCGTCAACCCGCCCTACACCACCCGCCCTCCACCTCTCAACCTGCCCGAGCGCCAGCCCAACGCCTCCACAATCTCCCACCTCTTCGCGACCGGCAAGGCCTACCTGACCTTCTACAAGACCGGCTTGCGCCAGGTCTTTACCAACTTCAAGCTCCTGCGCGCCGTCGGCAAAGGCGGCGAGGGTCCCATCGCGCGCTCCGAGAACCCACTCGCCGATGCCGACTGCATCGACGGCTACCTCCGCTTCCGTACGCGCGGCTCCCTACTACTTTACAAGCGCGTAAAACACGACCTTAACAAGCTGCCCATATTCGGCTTGCTGCTGCTTGTGTGCGGGGAATTCACACCCTTTGTCGTGCTGGCCGTGCCCACCATCGTTCCCTACACGTGTCGGATTCCAAAGCAAGTGGACAAGATTCTCAAGCGGATAGAAGAACGGAGAGCGGCGGCGCTGGATGAGTTGGTTGGAGAGGTGTACGAGGCGGACGATTACCAGTTGATTTCCAACGACGAGGTGAAAGAGGACTTGGAGGCGCTAGAAGGCTTCCCGGACGAGGCCGTCGAGGCTATTGGGGAACCGAAGAAGGTGGAAGACATGACCGAAGAGGAAAAAGAAGAGTACGAATTCGAAATCAGGCAGTGCGAAGAGATCATCAAGGAGCAAAGGGAGAAGCGCATAAAGGCCGGGCAGGAGGTAGACCCGCGTCCGATCCGCGAGCAGGCGCAGGAGTGGGTGGAGCTAGCCCGTGCCGATAGGGAGGAGTTTGGCGACCATGAGGAGATTGACGTCTTTCCCATGACGGCCAGCGAAGCCTTGGATCAGCTCGACCCCCTCAGCGACGACTGCGAGCAGTTCAACATGCTGGATGTGCTCGCCCGCTCGTACGATATTAGGAGCTGGTGGGGTCCCGCCGGGAGGGAACGTGGTGTGCACAAGCACATGCGCTTCCTGGCTGTCGACACGGATCTGCTGGAGAAGGGCGGCGGTGTCGAGGCACTGGAGGACGACGAGGTGGTGTTGGCGTGCATTGATAGGGGTATCGACGTGCGAGGTCGCAAGATTGGTGATTTGAGGTATGCGCTGGAGAAGTGGGTGATTTTGACTTCTGTGCTGGCCAAAGACCGGGCGGATTGTTTGAGGAGGATGGCGGTGTTGGGGACGTGCCCGGAGATTCTGTGGCCGGGTATCCCTTGGCCGGAGGAGAATAAGGAGGTTCCTGTCAAAGAAGGATCAGGAGGGGCAGACGAGAAACAGTAGGGGCAGAGGAGAAGGAGTAAACCTTGAGAGGAAGATGGGAAACATGATACCCGAGATACGTATACATATCGCACTGGTCTGATCTGGTGCTTACGATATGGAATGTTCAACACGATGTATATGCGTGATGATAATGATAACTGCCGTATCTTTTAACAAGTCATTTGGAGTCTGACCCTCTTATAATCCCAATCACTACCTGTCTCTCTCCTCTCTCTCCTCCCTTTCTTTACCTATTTCCTTGCGAAACCACTTACCTCTATCCTTACCTAGCTCCCTACCTCTTCTCACCTCTTTCTTCACTTCTATCTGTCTTTTCATTTACCCTTACTTCTGTCCGCTATATCACCATCATACTGTCCGAACGCAATGTCATCGATGATATTAATTCAGACACCATCTGGAGGTCGATGCTCCTTCTTTGTTCCGAGTCTGAACCTTTTCTACCGTCGCGTGCCTACCTAGAGGTACCCATATCGGATTAAAGGTCTTTGTTGTTCTTCTTTTTTTTCTATCGACTTTCAGTCTTCTGTCTGGTGTTCAGACAGACTTTGGTCCTTTGGTAAGGAGTTAATCATCTGCATATCACCACCTTCCAGCCCCGTTCCACTGACCCTTGGTTGTTTTAAAGTCGCCCACGGGGATATATGACCCAAAATCATCAAGCACCCGCTGCTTCTCATCTCATGGCACCAAATGATGATCATCTAAGAAGGAGAACATGTTATTGGATGGTATGGTACAGTTTTTCCCATTGCTCTTTTTGTCCTCCTTCTTCTGTGTCCACAGGACATGAGTATTAGAAGAAGTCAAAGAAAGCCCATCCTGTTCTTCCCTGA
Organism: Neurospora tetrasperma FGSC 2508; assembly: GCF_000213175.1. Lineage (NCBI taxonomy): Eukaryota > Fungi > Ascomycota > Sordariomycetes > Sordariales > Sordariaceae > Neurospora > Neurospora tetrasperma. The sequence goes on along the minus strand of NW_009799103.1, from coordinate 2,824,350 downwards.
TGTCTGTCTCTGTAAGGCCAGTCCTGTTTTCCAGGGCCCTCGCTGTCCCGAAACCATGGGTCTGTATATCCCAACTTGCCTGTTATCATCATCACCATCATCCTCATGTTTGTATCTTCAAGCGTTTCGCACCTCTCAAGCAGAAGCAACGTTGGGATCCGCAGAGACGGGCTTAACCTCGACTCCGTACTTCTCAAGGAGTCTCTGGCGCCTGCGTTCTTGGTAACCGGGTGGGTAGATACCTTTGTTGGGGTTTGCTCGGTTAGCAAGTGTGCTGCTCATAGAAGAGAGATAGAGGGTTGATTAGACTTGACCTACCCCGACCTTCGCCAACTTCCGCAAGGGTTTCCTCGACCGGCCTCCTCCTGTTCAGACGCATGGCCTCTTTCCTCTCGAACTCGTCGACATTGGGGTCCCTCCCCCATCCGGTTAGCCCGCCGGAGAAGGCGAAGGCACCAACGACGGAGCCGGCCATGGCGCCGAAACCGAGGATGACGGGGAAACGAAGAGCTGTGATGATTCAAGACATTAGTTGTTGTAGGTAGCAAGTAGCGCAAGTGAGCAGGTAAGCAAGGACATGAATCATGTCCGTCTGGGGTCACAAGTGGAGTAGTTCGTTCCCGCGTATGGGGTACCGCTCGCATCGTCATATGGAACTTGTATAAACAGGGTTGGGGGTGGTTCTGTTTTCCTTCTTGTACACGTACATCGCAAGCCCATGACGCTTCCACCGAGGAAAGCACCGATCGCATGGTTCCAGCCGTCTTCCTTCTCGCGCAGGTTCGCCGAGGCCTGTTGGGCGAATCTGTAGATACCACCGGCGAGAGCTTTTGATTGTAACAAGTCAGTCAAGTTGTTTTAGTTGGGCTAATCGCGCTGTGTCGCGCAATTGACGGGATACCATGTCGTACTAAAGCTGATGATAGTGCCTCCGCCGTGGGTAAAGACGTGCATGCTGCCGACGTTGTTCTTCTTCATGGAAGTGCGGAGGGAAGCCATCAAGAGACCGGCTCCACCACTGAACAGGGCGCCACTGACGCCGGACTTGATGGCGTCCTTGGGCTGAAAAACGGTGTCGTCCCCTTGAGGCGCCATCTTGACGGTGGACGGTTGTGGTCGAGGGAGAGTGGTGGTGGGCTTGGAGATGTCGTCGGCGTGGCCTTGATTGCCCGTGGTGGGTTTAAACGTGATGTCCAGACTCGACGGGGGAGTCCTTTCGTTGTGAGCTTGCAATTTGATTGCCTCTGCAGTCACAGCAGCAGTCAGGGTACTTCTGGGATGCGCTACAGTGGACAGAGCCGCAGTTCGATGGCGCTTGCCCCAACGACCTAGCATTTGAGCTCTCCCGTCCCGTCGCAGCTGTTGCAGCTCAATACGTGAGTCGGGTACCTAGTAATCTGGTCCGTGCGTTTCAGCTCTAGCTCCCCTCCCAGCTCATGGAAGGGTGGGGTCATGACAGTCCCAGCAACATATCGTACTGCTGGTATGCTATATGTACTAGGTATGCTTCTCTCAAGATACGCTGCCTTCTGGTTCACATGGCGTCCATGGCTCTCTTGTCTTCTCTAGCTCACATCATAACTTCACGTCATGTACAAACAGAGACGTTGTTTTGTTTTAGCTCATGTATCTTGTTGCCTAGAAGAGTTTGACGTCTTGAAATGGTATACGCTTGTGTGAACTTGATGAATTTGTTGTCACAAGAGCGGTATTGTAATTTACTGGATGGACTGCACTAGGTACCTGCACTGCAGTGTCTGGAGGCACCCACGTCACAGTTGAGACTTCAGAGATGTGCCCGTACAAGTGCTCTTTCCATCAACTGGTAAGCTCCTTTATTTATCCCGACAACACCTTCCCCCCGCCGTCCTTATTCAAGATAATGCCGCCTGCCGTCACAATCCGTTGGCTGAACTGACGCAGACAAGGAGTGCTTAGAGGTGGTTTTCAGTGAAGTAGACGACGGTCAGTCATCAAGCGCGCCATCCGTGTTTGGTCTCCCACGGTCTCAAGTCATTCTTTGCGTTGAACCACCAACCAAAAGGTACCTCCATCATATTGTAGGGCCCATCACAAGGCGTCCACCCCTCCGCCCTCCGCCCTCATCCGTACCGCGTTGACAAGCAACGAAGAAGTCCAACACATTGCAGTGCTCTGCCTGTGAACTCACCATACCTACCCAATCGGACCCGGGCCGTTTCATCACTCATCCGCAGGACACTCCAACGTCCAACGATCTGTGATTGCCCCTCTTCATCAAGGATATTACTGGAAACACCGGCCACTATCCGCGTGCTCAACACGCAATACCATCCAGTTATCGGTTTGATTCACAACTAGATTGCATCATCATCATCATCATCAACCTAGCCTGCTATCCTCTCCGGCATCAACACCATCACATCACACCCCGCCATAGAGGAATCCCTTCCTCAACCCTCGCCGGCAGCCACTGGTTGTACACGAACGAAGCCGCGTTATCGCATTAAACGGTGTTATAACGCTGTTCTAAAAGCCCAAAAGTACCATGATCATCCTACTTTTACCTCCCAACCTACTTCTGCGCTGATACTGACACTCTGTCATAGTGGACTTGGCCCCTACCCCGCCACTTCCCCCTAAAGCAGGTCGTCTGGCTTCACGCTGGCTTCAAGACTTGTTGCAGGGCGTCCTGCGTGAGGGCGATCCTGTCTTTGACTGCTATTCTTTGCGAGACCCTTCACGCCGGGACACTTCGTCATGCCGGCTCCACGAACTGGTCATCATCGGCTCGCAAAGCCATGGCATCGACCACGACGGTCGAGCCCAGCTCGCGCCCCTCGTAGTAAGCTGCATGTGCAAGCTTTGCCGTCACCACTTCGTTGTCAGATATACCATTCCCGAAGACGAATGCGGCCAACTCCATACCGCACAAGCTCACCACTATGTTGCTAGTGCCATGGAAGACAGGCCGACCTCCCCACTTGAGGCTTCGAAATTCTATCCCCGTGTCACTCGCATTACTCACGTCTGCTCGCTCTGCAGGCAGACCGTTTCTGTCGACGTTTTGCGGCCACACTTGAAGACAGCCTGGATCAACCGGATCATGGACAAGGACAGGATAAGAAACGCTTTGGCGATCGCCAAGAAGGAAGAGCCAGAACGCTACGGCGATCTAACACCAGAAAAGGAGGAGAACTATGCCAATTCGCCTTTACAGACCCTCAACATGTATATCAAGAACATTCTCGAGGATGACTGGAGCGCTCCGCAGAAGCGCATCGCCAGCCGCAACAGGACCTTCTCAGTCCAGTTTGGCCCAGCATGTGCCGACATATTCCTTTATCTTGGCTTCACGGAAGAAGTGGATGTCTCAACCGGAGACAAGTTCTGGGTACCCCCTCGGCTTCCTATTTCAGCCTTCCGAACACCCCTGGGCTCAGAACGTGCTTTCCTCGAGAACGTTAGAAGCGAGGTGCAAAGTTTTCTAGCGGAGAACCCTCCGAGGCCGGACCTACCCGTCGTGGGGGCAACAGTTAATGCGATCGAGCGGCTGGACAGGGTCCTGATATCGGACTGGCTTCGCAGCCACGAGACCCGATCGGCGCGAAACTCGGATGAGGCCCAGCACTTTCGCATCTTGGGAGCATCCGAAAGGTCGGATGAGGAGGTGCTCAAGTATGCCTTCCTCCAACAGGTGGACGTTGATCCGGCGAACAGAGACACCTACAAGACTGCGCTTGCCAATCTGGCTGGCTACAGGAGTGAAGAGTTTCAGATGTACGTCTTTAGTTTGGATGAGAGTCCTGCCGCCCCCAGCGGTCCTCAGTCTCAGGGGCCTCTTTCAGACGTAGACAAAGCGTATAGGCACTTCAATATTGAGCCGAAAACAAACGCAGACGCTCGGTATTTTATCAACGTTTACAAAACCTACAGAGAGCAGTCACCAGGACAGCTATCTAGTCACAGAATCGCCCTTCTCAAAATTGGCAAGGACAGGGACGACTCGGAGATACTTGACGAGGTGTTCAACGGAGTGATGGACCACAACGAGGCATGCTCAATTCTGGAATCCGAGCCTGGCTGGTCCTTGGAAATTGCTGCTGCAGGTGCACGGGAGGCCGTTAAGAACGGCATTGATCGCAGACTGGTCATCAAAGCCTGTGAAACGCTCGCGGATGCCATGAGGAAGGAGAACGTGGCGGACGAAAACGGCTGGGCAGAATTTGATATGGTTCTTGCAGAACTCCGGGCTCCGGATTTCCTCCTACCCAATGCGGAACAAGGCCCCCAGTTTGAGGATACGACCGAGTTTATGTCACTACCCGTTGGCCTCGACAACCTCCGAAACACATGCTATCTCAACAGCATTCTTCAGTATTTCTACTCGGTCACGGCCGTGAGGAACTTCGTCTTGAATGCGGACCAGACACCTTTGGAGCCAACCCAGGAAGCTATGCGGGCTCTTCTAGATGGCCTAGATCCATCTGAACTTGACCCTGGCCGGGCTTATGTCGGATCCGAATGTGAGTTTTCACTCTGAACACTGTGTTTGTAAATTAACGCATGCTGACGTGCATCAAAGTTTGTCGTGAATTGGGCTCCCTGTTTCGTGATATTCAGGGCGCCGGCACCCGCTCCGTGAGGCCCAGACAGCGTCTGGCCAATGCAGCTTTGCTCAGGCCAGACAGAATACGCAGTGAGCCTTTAGATGGACCTGTTGACAATGCGTCCAAGCCGGCCACGGTCGAGGCTCCTCCATTGCCTCCCAGATCAGGCGCGGGCGACCTACCTAAGGTTACGGTTGACGCAGTACCAGAGCATTCAGAGACGGATAGCAATCTGAGCTCCCAGACCTTGGTCAACCAGACTGAAGACGACCCGACATTCATCGTTGTCGACTGCAATGCCGGTAAAGGTGAAAGCACAGGCGACGACATCACCATGACTGATGAACCTGCTCCGTCTACCCCTGTCGCCGATTCCGCCAATACTGGAAACGACAGGCCCAGAGACCTGAAACTGACGGTTGCAGAACTTGACGAAGAGCTTGGCAAGCCTAACGTTGGCTCTGACCAGATGGATGTCGACGAAGTCATGGGCAACGCAATAGACCATCTTCGGGCAGCTTTCAAGGTCGAATCGCTTAGAAATCCGAGTACGTCAGGGCCAGACCCGATCAAGGCAGCCTTTTTCTCGACGCTTGTCGACAACCGGAAAAAGACTAGTGAAAGTACTTGGAACAGCTCCACAAGATCTGAACGTTGGGTGATTGCCTATCCCGGAAAAAATGAGCGGATATCGTTGTACGATGCTTTGTCCAGATCATTCGATCTGGAAAGCGTGGGTGCAGAGCTTCTAACCTATACGACCATCAAGGACCCGGCTCCCAACTTCCACATTTGCATTTCGAGGTCAGATGGCCGCAACAAAAACGCCAATCCTGTCATCATTCCAGAGCTCTTATACCTCGATCGTTTTATGCACACGGAACAGCTCGACTCGCCGCTATTCAAGGCCCGTCAAAGAAGCTGGAATATTGGGAACAGGCTCCAGGAGCTCATGTCTCGTGACAACAAGATGAAAGAGACTGAGTCTGTCATGCCAATTCCCTTCGTAGCGCAAAATGAGAGAAGCTCAGACAGCCTTCTAGAGTCCTACATTCACATAAGTGATCAGGACGTTGAGGAGCTCAGAGGACACAATGTCACATCATTCTTGACGCCCGAGCTGGACGCCACTGTCGAGAAATATACTAGCCTGCCCAGGCCTGAGTCATTCCAGCCAGACATCAAACCTGAGGCGCCGAATCTTGACCAAGAAGAGCTTGGCGATCTCAGTCCAAGTGAAATCAAGGCTTTCGTCACGAGCATTGAGGCTGAAGCGGCTTGGGAAAAGGGGCAGCTGTTGGCCGAGCGTGAGAAGCTGTTTGATGGCATGCATCAGTATGTATACCGGCTTCACGCCGTCGTCTGCCATGCCGGAACCACGGCCGCCGCCGGTCACTACTGGGTCTGGATTTACGACTTTGAGGAGAACGTGTGGCGCAAGTACAATGACACCACAGTGTCTGTCCACCCGGCTGAGGAAGTATTTGAGCAGCTGAACACCAGGGGTGAGCCATACTACGTGGCCTACGTACGGGCAGAAAACGTCAAGGACCTCGTAAGCATCCCACGCCGTCAGTTCGCGGGACTTCCGGTTAGCTCTGACGAGCCCACGACGGTGTGGGCTGAGACGGTGGATAGAATGGACTTGGATGCTCGGAATGCTTAGACAGCTAGATGTAAGGAAGAAGAGGAAAGGGCGAATAACTTTCCTCCCCTTATGGAGCAGCCCAAGCCATTGCGTGCTCCGCAGCCGTTGGGCACCCGTTCACTTTTCTCAGTGTTAGTCGGAGATGCTGGATTGTCGTCCATACTCGAAGAAGAGTACGAAACAAACTTGGTGTCGCAAATGCAAAAAACTGTCTTAAGTTCCGATGAGGATTCTGTGGAGTTCGTTAACGGGGCAAATATACGTAGGCTGAGACAGCGGAGGTGGAAGAAAAGGATGAAGCATAAGAAAAGAATGAAAGTCGGGAGTAATGAGGACTAGGGAGGAAGGAGGACAGAGGGCCTTCCTTCCCTTGGTATGGTCATGCGTTCTTCATACATGTTAGAAATGTCATTGTACGAATTAGTTTGTGGATGTCATGTCTTTGTTGTAGCGTTCTCGCATCGATCGGCTCATAGCCCTTTGGTATTGTAGTGTAGTTACCTATGAACTCGTTCAAGTGTGTAGTGTAGTGCGAAAATAGACTAACACACGTACATACATACACAACGTACCCCCGAGCTTCCTTCCAACCCACCCATCACCCACTCCCTGCCCCTTTTTTTTTTCCGCTTTTCCGTAGCCGAGCGAAACTCCTTTACAATTTCTCTGTTTTTCGACTCATCGGCCTTTTTCGTCATTCACCCATCTCCCACTACACTAACTTATCCACGCTAACAGCCCTACATAAACTACATTGCTCAAAAGTATGGAGTCCAAAAGAATGACGTCTTGAACGACAGACTTTCATTACCCAAGAAAAAAAGGGGGAGGGGGGTCCCCGGATGCCCGGATACCGGAATGTACGGACACAGTACACTATATCTAAATGATGATCGACAACCAAGGAGGAAAAAAAAATAGTTCTTTCTTCCCCATACGCGCACGTAAAGAGTGTTGTATGTAATGGAATATCACCAAAAGTTGTGAAGGGGTTTGGTTAATCCAACAACATTGCTCTTCTGATGCGATTCTTCAGAGATAGGAAAATCACAGTGGAGAGCGAAGAATTATGAAGATGATGATATGGTAGTGGATATTACACCTTCATTGTAGAGGTCTTGTCTTCTCTTCTCTATCACTCAGAATAGTCTCTCTTTCTCTCTCCCTACCTCTCTAAGGTACACCTGACTCCTAACTTCTGAAGTAGAAGAATAAGCTGAAGAAGAAGAATGCCATCATGAAAAAAGGTTTCTTGAATATATATATCCATATCCTAATGCAGCCCTTGCTGACTGAGGGACCAGACTGACACTGACCATTAATGTTACTAATTCATTCATGAACATGACCATTATCCAACAACCTCTCCCCCCTCGCTCTCTCTCTCTGTCTCTCTCATCTTTGCCCAGTCGAGGACAAAACCCAAAAAAATAACAACCAAGGTGAGGGAGAGGCCACACAATATCATTAAGTAAACTTTGTTCTTTCTTTCTCATCATTTGTCATTCCATTCCGCATCCACGTTTCCACTCAAAACATCTGGTATTATATCCATCATTCCCCATCCCGGAGCCTAGCTATACCATTAAGCTTTAATGGATATTATTGACTTTTGTCCCTTTCTCATGTCCGTTTGTCAACGAATTATTAAAATGGCCAAGTAAGTTAAGTAGTCATCATCTCTTTTTCTTTTCCCTGCCCGCCTTTCCTTCCATTGCCCTCTCCCTTGCCTCCCTGCCTGCCTTCCTGCCTGTCTGCCGCCCATGGCCCGCCGGTATCCCTGAAAAAAAAACAAAAGCCTTTGTATGCTTGGTGGTATATATATATATATATATATATATATATGAGCGAGAGAAATGTGGTGTGGGGTATCGCCGGTTTGTTGTTCTAATACGCTTTAAAACCGCTTTATGAGAAAAAACCGCTTTAATCTGCGCGTGCGCCTCTGTGGATCATAAGATTGTGAAAAAAGACAATCCAAGGGTGTAAAATAACTTGAAATAGTTTGCCCGCCGTGAGTGCCCCAACAAAAACGCCAATGTCGTAAAATGGTATAAGAGTAAGATTATGTAAAAAGGGTGTGTATGGTTGAACGAGAGTCTCGAAAATTTGGGGGTCATTACAACGTACAGCGACAGACTACGCGTTCTGTCGTGTGGAGAGTGAGATTCGGTGAAGAGGGGAAATGGAAACGGGAGGGATTCGGAAGCGTGGCGTGCACTGCCCTGACTTTGACCCTATGCGTCCGCAAAGGCGCGAGTTGGGTCGAAGCGGGTGTAGTGTGCTTGGTGGCTTCCGAAAACTCGCTGGCTCACCCATAGCAACATCCGGATGAAGGTGACGAGTGCCATGATAAGCGGGAGCCACGAGGTTAGCCTACGAGTGCTAAGCTAGGACGTGTGTTTGAAGCTTCTTCATTCAGCTCAAGACAACAACATCGCTCAGCTCGCTCTCGCGGGCAAGCCTGCCTCCGTTCCAGATATCACCCTGGGGCGTCAAACCAAGCACGACATGCTTGAAATCGTCATTTGGCGTGGTGGGGCTTAGGATATCGGGAGTGCTGCTGCTGCTGCCGCATACGGTGTCGCCGCGGCTCAGGGAGTCGAGGCTGGAGCTGCTGCCAAGGGTCCACTCGTCGCTGTCGCTGGCGGTGCGTCTCTCGAGAAGACCAAGGCCGTAGGCGCTGGCGCTGCCGTACTCCTCATCGTAGGTCTTGGGGCGGTCACCGAACTCGACATACTCGTACTCCCAGCGGGTGCGCTTCTCGAGCTGGGGGCGAGGAAGCCACCTGACGCGAGAGATGTAGTAGGCGATAGCAGCCATGAGACCACCACCAACGAGATCGACGGCATAGTGGTGGTTGAGGTACATGGTGGCCCACCAGATCCAGCCAACATAGAAGATGAAGAAGTACTTGAACTTGGGGAAGTAGTACTGCATGAACAGGGCCTCAAGGACGGCGTTGGCACCGTGCAAGCTGGGGAAGGCACCGAACGGCAAGGGCGCGGTGGTGAAGCTGGTGGTGTACATGTCGACGCCAAAGAGCTTGTCGATGCGGGCCAGACCGGCGGGGGAACCCTCCATGCCGTAGTGAGCCGGCTCCAAGCCGTGCGCCTTCTCGTACCATGGAGGCGTGCAGGGGAAAATCAGCTGGATGGTGACGGCGAGCATGCACATGTAGCCGAAGGCCCGAGCAAAGACGGGGGTGCTGCCGGGCGCGGCAAAAAGGAAGAGGATAGCGCTGCAGATGGCCGGGAGCGCAAAGTGGCCGATTCCATAAGGGAACCAGGCGAGCAAATCGAGGACAGGGTGGCTGTGGGCCGAGAGAATGTTGGACAAGTTGGCTCCGTAGAGAACGTTCTCGAGCGCAGGGAGGACCTTGACCCAGATGTGAGGACGGTACTCAGGGGCAATGAATCTGCAAGGGCGAGTTGGTTAGCTTTCGTATTTCGAAGGGCCAGCAGAAGAAGCTCCGGAACACCACTTACCGGCTGGCAAAGAAGTACAGCAAGTACGTCCAGATGGGAAGCGAGGGCAAGAAGAATTGCTGGGTGATGGGCATCAGAAGCAGGCCGCCGAGAGCGAGCAGGACGGCCGTCTTGATGATGGGTGCCGAGGGCAAGATGAACAGCGAGAAGAGGATGAAGCCAAGACAGACAACATGCTGGATGTCGTAGATCTTCCATTTCCTTGTTTGCAGAGTTTTTATGCTCTCCCACACGTCGAACGAGGTCTTGAGGGCGGCAACATTATCCTGCGAAGCTGTGGATTTCCTACGCAACCGCCGGCGCTGAGGTACTGGGTTGAGAGTCGAGAGCTTGAGGGCTGGCGGCCAGCCGAAGGGAAGCTTCTTCTGCTTCGGCTTGGCCGGGGCGAGGATGGGTTCGAAGTCCTGCATTCTGGGCGGCGGATGGCGGAATCACCAGCGAAACTGGGCGCTAGCGATTGGCGTGAGGTGAGGGGGGAGGAAGCGATTGAATCGAAGTCTGGTGAATCTATTGTCGCTGCATGCGCATGACAGGCTGGTCGAGGTTTTGGTCGAGGTCGCTAATAGATACTAGGGTGTGTTGTAGTCGGCTGGAAAGTGAAGTCTTCCTTTCTGCCTTTTTTTTCCTCCTCGATTTCAAGTTGAATGGAGACAAAGAGGGCTGGGCTGGCTATAGGTGACGGATCGGCCGGATCGCGGAAATCGGGGTTGGGACGAGTATTTGGTGGTTGTGCAACCTTGACCTTGGATTGTGTACCAAGGGAGTGTAGTGTATAAGTAAAGACGGGAAGTAGGTAAGGTAGGGGAGGCGGGGGTGAGAGGAAGCGAGGGAAGTGGTCGTGTGGCAGCGGCTGGTTTGTCCTGGTCAGCAGTCACTGCAAAAGGGCCCCTGGTGCTGCGTCCTTTTGGTGCGTTTTCCGGGGAGGGAGTGGAAGAGTGGGTGTGTGAGACTGGCAGCCGACGGCGGGGACGGTCGAAGGTGGGCGACGGGTTATTCATAAGGTCCGCCCCGGTAGCTATGACGCCCACTCAGGCCCTGTGAAATAACGCCAAGCCCTATGGAAGGAACTCGGCAGCGCTGCTCGGGCGCTGTTTGGCCAAGCGCACCCACCGAACCCACAGGATCCCATGCCATCCAAGCTGGATGGATCAGGGACGCAGTCACGCAGTCGCCCGACTACGCTCGCCTTGTAGAACATGCATCTAACCGAGTGTACATTGGATTCCATTCCTCGATTTCAAAGCATGGAAGACATGGCTGTAATCGGTTGAGTTGCAAACACCATCAAGATTGCCAGGCAGTATAATCATGACTCCTACAAATGAAGCTGATGCTGACGAGCAGTGCCAAAAAAACCAATACTAACACTGCATCTGATATCATTTCTCCAACTTTCCCCAATGACAGACGGCGGGAACTGGCTGCGCTCCCGGCTGTGTAACGGAAGGCAGTCCAGCGAAACGAATGATGACGCTGATAGGTCCCGACAGGGTCATTAGACTTATGTCGATGAATGTGGCGCATCCCACCAGCAGGAGAGAAAGGAAGAAGAAGAGTCCGAAAGATCCATGCGAATCATCAAAAAAGTCCCAAGCCACCCGCATCTTGAACCAACAAGGCGACGAGGACGACGACAAGGCCGACGAAAACAACAACGGTCTTCTTGAATCTCTCCCACACTTCACAAAGGCAAGACAAGGGTCCAACAAACAAGTAACATTGACCAAACCAGGTGATCCGTGCTATCCGGCACCAAGGACTCTAGCTGCGAGCTTGCGCCATCCAGCCTTTCCAACCTTTCGCAACCGTAACACCCTCGCATCCCCCTCCCACTGGTCGGCCAGTTCCTAGGTAGGTGTGATACCGAGTACATACTACCTGGTACTGTTAGGTTGCGGGAGTCTCGTCAGTTTGTGGCTACCGTTCTTCGCTTTGTACGCGGACTGTTGTCGTCGTCGTTGATGCAGGGTGTGGACTGTCCCGGGTCGGATGGGCTGCAAGGGGTCCTTGTGCTTGGTTCACGTTAATTTCCCGTTTTCAGGTTTCAACCGCAGCGCCCGGTCTTGGGCCCCGACAGCGACGAGCTCTTGTCGCGAACAACGCCGAGCGCAAAAAGTGCACCTCGCGCTGTAACGTACTACCTCGAGGTACTTGGCGTCTCGCGCATCACTATCACCGGAGGCGCCTATCCTTCTGTCCCTGCTCCTTGGCAGGATGGCTGGTTCAGTCCCTACCATACCTAGTCAACTCACCGAAATTTACTGCGTGCGTGTCTTTGGAACCTCAACAACAATGGTAGCAGCGTATTGTAAAGGGCCAAGGCGGTAGGTACCGTCTGCATGTCTTGGACTTTTGTGTCCGTTACCAAGGCTCCAATCTGGGGAAACTCAAACTCCGACAAGAAATAAGACAGAGCGTTTCTTCTTCTTCTTTTTTTCTTCCTTTTTTTCTTCTTGTGTTGTTTGTTTGTTGCCAACCGTCTTGTTCCTTTTCAATGCGAGACGAAGATCGAAACAAAAATTCATGCAAAGGCGATCCGTAGACGGGAGGACATGGATGTAACCGCTCATCACGAGACAAGAGATAAAATCCTCATACTCACCTCACCCATCATTTATTAGATGATCATCTCGCTCTACACTAGAAAGCATCTGGAAACAAGCGGCGAGGCAGATTTCCATATTCCAGTTTTGGCCAAAGCTCTCGCGACTCGCTCGCCCTTCTGGCCAATGTTGAAATACCAAAACCGGCGAATCAAAGCAAGATCCAACAGCCACCAACTCATCTCTCTTGTTCCTGCGTCGCACGTGGGTTTCTAGTCGGGGCCTCTCAAGGAATCTTTTGGTCTTTCTTTGATTATTCCGCTCTTCTGCATAACATTGCGGATTTCCAGGCCTCTTGTTGGGCCACCTGCCTGGCCGCCTTCTCTTGAAACACGGAGGCTTTTTCCCTACTCTGCTGCACCGTCGGCGGTTAACCCCGTGCTCCGTGGTCCGTGGTCCGTGGTCCGTGGTCCCCGCTCCATTGTCCGTTCTCCGGTTCCGATTATGTACTTGACCGGTGCTCATTCGGAATCAAGGCTGAAATCTCGGATCTCGGTCCAATTGTACATACTTACGTACTATGTACTGCGTGGATTTCAGCTTGCATTCTCACCTTGGACGGATGCTATTGAAGAACCAAAAAATCTCTTCTCTTTCTTTTAGTTGCACACCGTACTTCACCAGCTGCATGCAGCATGAGGCTGTCAAAAACTCCGACTTTTCTTAGTCGCTTGACCAAACATGCAACTCCCGAACCAATCGACCAATCCTGAAGGAGCGGGCATCGTTAGCTGCATTTGCTTACATGCCAACTTGCAGCCTTCCGCGCTTACATATGTAGCACGAGTGGAGTCTCTGGGTGTCTCTGGGTCCTGGGGCGCTACTCGTAAGGAACTTTTGGAGAAATGGACAAGTCGAGGTTTTCATGCGGGAAGCTTGGCAGTTGGTATTTTCGTGGGTAATTCTCGGGTCCGTCCGCCATTGCTCCACTGGACTGGTGATTGGTCGGACGTTTTGCAAAAAGACAAGGGAAAGGGACTTCACATTTATTTTTTGTTCGCGGAAAACTTTGATGCCGAAGATCCGCCGTTCACAAGGTTGGGAAACAATGAAAGGTACGAGAACCATGCCTGGGGGGGGCCAAAACGCGTGGGTGCGTGGGTCGCCGTGATGGAGCAAGGGACAGCGCACCGCGGTGGTGGGCGTGATGGACTCTGAGCTGCTGCAATATGAGTGCCGTTCGATTCGAGAACGCATGATCGTCTTCTGTTCGATGGGTGTTTCCCAGCTGAACTTTTCGTATTCGAATCCTGGAATGAAACCGTAATCGCTGATATAGTAGGGGCTCTTGTCATGGCACCATTTATGTAGGAATTTTACCTCTGAAGCGTACAAGTCTCGATATTGATACAAAAAATAAGGGTTTTGTGCTATCCCTTTAACTGCTCAAATGTATCATTTTCGCCAAGACCAGAAAGTGGCCAATCGGCTGGCGTTATTTTATCCACCTTTACATCCGTGCCCATGCAGTTACCTCAATTTTGCCAGCTTTTGCAGCCTTTTTGACATCGCATTAAATGTGGAGAAGGAGTGCCAAAATCAACCAATAGTATCACCCTCCTCGTACACTGAACGAAAATCGCAAAAAAATATTTCTCAAAGGACGAGACCACAACACAACAAGAAGGATTCTAGTAGTAATTATATTTATAATGTAATTCAATGCCTCTATCCAACTATCTAAGTAGATAATGTAGAATCGTGGATTTTATTAGCGAAAAGGACACTTTTGTCATCGCCGATCCTTTGTATGGATACCCTAGCTCTTGCTGCTTGGCTGCGTCAAAAAGTCGCGAAGTACTGCAAGTCTTCCCCGGTCTTGGCAAAAATGATACATTTGAGCAGTTAAAGGGATGGTGCCGATTGCATGCCCAATTGTAAGAAGATTTCATACCCCCTTTTGTTGGCCTTTTGTAACAATCAACACAATGGGACCGCCACGGGTCACCTTAAAACTTCCCTTTGTCTGTCTTTCATGTTTTGCAATGAACCAAGTACTACGGATAAACCGGCGCCCGCCCACATCCCGCACAAGTCCCCAAATCCAGGGTGACGTTAAAGCCGACCAGGCCATCCCAAACATTGCCGGGCGCTTATGAACATTGACAAGCACCAGTTTCACAGCACATCCAAACTCCCACTTGGGTTTAGTGTCAAGGAAAGGCGGTCACCCGTAGCGTCTGCTCCCATCTTCCACCACCTACCTACCTACCCTGCGGATTTCCTGATCAGGTCTGTAATCTGGAGTGTTCCCTATGTAATCGCATGTTCAATGGAAGCCATATCTGATCGATCACCGTCGCCATCGGTCGGTCGGTCAATCAGTTTGATGTTCTCTTTCCCTGTCGTAGTTACGCCTTGCTGCCTGCCAGGCTGACGGTGGATGGTGGTCGGCGAGCGGGCGAGCGACTGCTGAGACGGACGGACTGACAGGCTTCATCCTCCCTGCCTCTGTCTTCTGACCTCTTTCCTATCCTGTCTTTTAGATTTTCCAGGTGGACAAGCATCTCCGCACCCATCATTCCCTGTCACTGTAGCTATCGTGGGGGAACCTCGTCCTCGCCGGGGGTTCACCCTCTTTGTATCTCCCTTTGGGGTTTGCATGTTTCTATTTCCGTGTCCTGTCCCATGCCCTTTTGTTCCATATGGCATTGATGATGATAGATTAGGTTAGTGCTGTAGCGGGCACAATCGGCGGGCGGCGGGGTTATCAAGAGGACCGACCGGGTCACAAGGTGACGGGTGACCTTTTGTTGATGATGATAGATGATTTTAAACTCCGCAGTTGGGTACCAATTTTCCGAGCGCTCAGCTGTAGGGAATATCCGTGTCTGTTTGAAAATGTTTCTAGAAAATTGAAATCGAAAGACTGGAGATTGGAAGGTTGGAAGATTGAACGGCGGTCATGGCATTGTCCTCTCTCCTTTTGTTTTCCAATTATGAACGCCGCCAAATCAAACAATGTGCGGATCTACACCACTTTTTACAACCTCATACAGCTCACCATTACTTCGTGTAGGAAGGAGACTGCATTACTGTAACTCCAGCTACCTACCTGCTGAGCTTCTGTATGTGCATATACCGGTATTTACATACATACATACACGACACCACACGACACCACACCACCGCAACAGCAAATGCAACAAGTAAATGCACTGAACAGCCGACGACCGACAGCGATGGAACTGAACCGACACACATGTTGTTGCACTTGAAGACGACGGGCATGGAAGCCACCTCTTGCAAAGAAAAAAAAAAAAAAAAAAAAAACGTGGTTCCGCTCCGCTAGCGTAGAGGTAGCTCCGAGAAACACCACTGCAGCACTCCACACTCACCGAAAAGGCCCGCTTACGTACACAGAAAATCTCTATCCCCGTAGCGGTACGTAGCTGCAGCGTCCCGATAGTTACATATCCCTAGAGGTACACGTACATACCAAACTTTGACGGATCAATGCAAAGATCAGGGATGGATGGATTGGGCCCGACCTGACCTATAAGAAAGAAAAAAAAAAACCTTCGAAGCTCCCACCTGTACTAAAAAGCGGCCCAAGGCTTGAAAAGGAGTGGCTGGTATTTTGACTACTGACTGGATCCCTGCAGGTCACGGCATTGATTTGATCATAACGTGCTGTCCGTGTCCGTGAGGTCGAGGTGGTAACGCCGAAAATTTCACAATACAAGTTAGGTACCTAGTGTAAGTAGTTGATGGACCTGATGATCTGTAGCATACCTACTGCGTACCTAATAAAATGGGGGAAAAAAGAAAAAAAGAAGAAAAAGTCATTCCAAATCCCGATTCAATTTTCAGGGGTTCGAGATGTGTGTGTACCATGTTGTAGTGTATGCACTTGCCTTGCCTGGGGACGGCGATGCCTGCCTGCCTGTATGCCTTGCCAAGATGTTCCAGATGATATTATGTAGTGTAGTGTAGTGTAGTGTAGTGTAGTGTAGTGTAGTGTAGTGTAGTGTAGTGTAGTGTAGTGTAGTGTAGTGTAGTGTAGTGTAGTGTAGTGTAGTGTAGTGTAGTGTAGTGTAGTGTAGTTGTAGTGTAGTGTATGCGTGTTGATTATTGTAAGCATGGGCTACGTATGTATGTGCTATGTGCTGGGGTGTAGTCAGCGACGACGACGACGACGAGTTAATTTGACTTCTTTACCTTTCAACAACCTTACTCCGCCTCGTGAATGTGTACGCGGAAAGTTTTGAGGAAATTGGAATTTGTGTTTGATAGGTAGGTAGCAACTTGCCAAATGAATGAAAGCCACTCACTCAGCCTCAACGGATCAAACAAATATTTATGCGCTTTCCGCGTATCCCAAGACTTCCAAGATGGCTAGTGCTGACCAAACTTTGAAAGTCAAGTCCCCAGTTCAACAAGTGCTGTCTGTGGCTTAGACCTTGGTAAACAGTGATGTATTCCCCTTGCGAACCCCGAGTACGCGTACGGTTATGGAGATATAAGGGCAGTGCAGCATAACCGATAAAGTTTTGGGTAGGTATCGTGTGAAGTTTTACTCCAAAATGCGAACATGCGAGAGCCCCGTCATGAGCCGCAAGCAGATGCCAAGATACCCCTGAGATGTTCGGGAGCAGGCGAAAACTCAACAACAACCTTAAACAATGACGCCCCCAACTACCTACACAAAGAGAAAACGAAAGAGAAACAAACTTTCCATTATTAGCATGTCAAAGAAGGATAGATAGAACCAAGACAAACAAACACGTCATGAATCATTGAAGCTAGAGCTAGAAGTAAGAGGCTGGAAAGAGAGTAAAACCTCATCTTGCATACCTAATGATCCTTGGTCCTGGATACTTAGCAATGACCTGTTGAACCCGTACTTGTGGAGGTTTTTGATGACTTCCAGTAGTGTACATACAACAAGATGAACCTCCTGATTGCTAGCAGATGCTATCTCGCTATTAACCACCGGTCTCTTTCGCCACGCCGGCAGATCCATCGCCCTTGGCATCATATCTCATCATCGTTGTCATCATCAGCGAGCAACGGAAATCCACCGTCCATGAAGCAAACTAGTAACAGATATTCATAAAGCAAAACGCCCGCCGGTTATTCACTTTGGTATAAAATCCCGAGAAAAAACATTCATACTCATAAGCACAGAACCCGCTGATCACAAAAAGGAACTCAAAAGATTATAACAATAGAACAAAACCAGCCCCCATTTGTCAATAACGAAAGACCTTCCAGAAAGTGATCATCGCTTAACACTAGTCCCATTCCACAAGCCTTTACCAGTCTCGACAACCTTATTCTCGATACTGCCCGGCCGTAGGATACTTGGCACTCCCGCATGCTGTGCAGTCTGTGCATTCCCATGCACCGGCGCTGGCGATGATGATGTTGGCGCTGGCACCGACGCATCCTTCATAAGAACATCGTCCCCATCCCTAGAGCCTCCCTCCCCTTCCGGCTGCGTCGCGTAGCCGCTGTCCTTGGTGACATTGCTGCTCGCCGTTGACACCATGCTCGCCTCCTTCCCGAGCGTTGAGCCGAGCGCTACCGCCAATCCGTCATCCACTCCTGGGCCTTCTCCTCCACCTCCTGCTGCTGGGGGCACCGCACCCGCACCCGCTGCCGCTTTCTTCGCGGGCTCACGGCTCCTTCCGCCGTTCATGAACTGGCCCTCACGCAGCTTGTTAATAGCACGTACTGTGTCGATAGCCGCATGCAGCGTCCTTCTCGCATTAAAGTTTTTCTTGACGGTCGGCAGCAGGTTAGCGCCCTTATCGGCCTCCGCACCATCGGTTCCGCGGGCCCAGCCAGCAACGAAGGGATGCTGCAGCGCCTCGTGGGCGGTCATGCGCTTGGCCGGGTCGATGGTCAAGCACCTGCGAATAAAGTCCTTGGCGTTGTCCGAGACGCCGCGCCAGTACTCGAGTGGGGTGAAGGAGTAATCGGCATTGAGGATGGCCTGCATCTCCTCAAAGTCCGAGTCGCGGTCGAAGGGGGTGTAGCCGCACAGCAGGAAGTAGGTGATGACTCCCAAGGCCCAGATGTCGACGGGTTTGCCGTGGCCGGTCTTTTTAAAGATCTCTGGGGCCATGTAGCCGGGTGTGCCGCAGGTGGTGGTTAGGACATGGAATTGCTCCTCATCCATGATCCGACTGAGACCAAAGTCGGCGATCAGCAGGTCGGCATTGTCCTCGGGCGTGCGGAAAAGGAGGTTCTCAGGCTTGAGGTCGCGGTGGACGATGCCGTGGTCGTGCAGGTAGGCGACGGCGGACAGGGTGGCGCGGATGAGGTCGGCGGCGTCGGATTCGTAGTAGGAGCCTTTGCGGCAGATGCGATCGAAGAGCTCGCCGCCGAGGGCGAGGTCGGTGACGAGGTAGAGGTTGTTCATGGTCTCGAAGTAGTCGACCAGGGTCAGGATGTTCTGGTGGCCCATGGACACCTTTTTGAGCACGGCGATTTCATTGCGAACCTGTAGTCTGCTGGTTAGGATAAGGTAACGGATCGCACATGGCTTTGGATGATGGAAGGAATGGCGGCGTACCATGTGTTCCCGGCCGGCCATCAGGCGCTTGTTGATCACCTTGGCCGCATAGTAGCGACCGGTGTCGATGTGTACGCATTCCTTAACGACCGAGTATGAACCGGCGCCCAAAGTCTTGCCGACTTTGTATCGACACGGCTGCACTTCGGGTTGTCGACCGTTGGCGGCACTCATGGTCGCTAATATGTAAAGGGCTTTGTTGATGGTCGATCAATGCTCGGCGTTAGGGTCCAGCTGCTACACTAGGCCGTCGCAAGAAGGGGCAATCTCGTCGAAGAAGTAGGTAGTAGTTATTCGAATGAATCTATCAAATCTGCGGATGGCTAGAGGCACCGCACTATCGGATTGAGTCGAGAGTGAGAAGCCGCGTCCGTTCTATATGCGGTCACCGATCTATTGCTGCGAGATGTATGTAGGTGGAAAGGAAGCAGTCGGGCTGCTGTGGGTTAACCGTACTTGGTTCGAGACAAGCAGGCAAATCAATACAAGGCTCGAGGTGTGACACGAAGAGGCTGCTCGCCCTAGATTAATGTCCGTTCGTAGTTTCTGTCACCGTAAGCCAACCGATCAGTCAGGATGATATACCTAGCGGGGGGTAGACCCCTCAATACGAAGGGACTGACTGAATCTGTGGACGGGAAGGGTTCAGTTAGACCGAGACGGGGGAGGTACCTTTCACTTATCGATACGGGTGCTATAGGGTTCCTTGTCTGGCTGCCTTGTCCTCGTGATTCACATATACCCGTCGTCTTAAGCTGTTTGACAAAGAATTGCATCTGACCAAGTGTGGCTCATAATCATAAAAGAATCCTCGCTATATCTACAAAAGTTGTGCAATGTGTTGTTGTTACCAGATTGTCTCAATGTCTGCTGTTAGCCGCCACCGTATGGCCATTTCAGCTGCCCCGCATTCTCCTTATATGGTGGGTATCTCCTGTGTCTTGGCACCGTCCCGCTTTATCCAGGAGTCCAGCTCGTCGGCCAGTCCCGTCCGGAGTCGGGGCCGGTCAACTACTCCACTTTTTTTTAACAACAAGCTCCCGTTCCGCGCGGAGACATCATATCCGCAACACCACCGCGTCCGTTATCCGGAGTTCCTCACATGAACTATCGGCCTTGGCCGGAGCTATGAGCTCAATCATGATGCATCCACAGGACTCCAGCTATCGCTGCAACCGCCCGCAAGCCTCATGACCAGCTCCTACCGTCCAGATAACCAGTACTGGAGACTTGAACGGAACCCAAGCTGGCAAAAGGATGCTGCGAGATCGCTGTACCATATGCCAAAAAAAAGCTCCGAAAAACAAACAAAGCATGAATCCTAGCTCAGTTGCATAGCGGACGGCGCGTGGTAGCTGTGGGAATCATGCCGTAGACATTACCTACTCGCAGAAAGTCCGTCTTCACTTCCTCTTGTCGTGTCTGACCTTCTTTCCCTTCTTGTCACCCCTATCCCTCTTCTCGGACTTCTCCTCTTCATACACGGGCTCGGCCTTGCGCTTCTTGGTTTTGACACTGACAAGCGGGTTGGACTTTCCTTCCTTGGTAGCCTTGGCGACCCGCTTCTCAGCCTCTTTCCACTCAGCATCTCCTCCTTCGATCTCATACTGATCCAGGGGAAGGGAGTCAATGAGCTCTCTCTGCTTGGCCCTGATGGCCTTCATGGCCTGGTCTCCACCTTCGGCAAGCTCGTCATCCAGGTTCTGGTCAAGGGGCACGAAGTTGTTCTCAATAATCTCGTCATCGTGAGCGGCAGAGGCGTTCTCGGCCGAGACGCCGATCTGTTGAGGCATCTCCTTGGCAATAGCACCCTCAACCAGTGACGCAAGGTGCGTGCTGATCTTGCGCATGATCTTGATGAAGATAGCCAGAAGCTGAGAGGACGGGAGAGTGAGCTCTCCAGCAATGGCATCGATCTCCTTGCGCTGGAGACCGATGGCCAGCAGAATGGCCTGCTGGAGACCGCTGAGCTGGAGGTTTGACCTAATACGGCCCTCGAAGAAAAGCTGCGCAATGCTGGGGATAAGATCGAGAACGACATGGTAATCGAGGAGGCCATTGGCATAACTCTCAAGACGCTTGTGGTCAAAGGGCGTCAAGAGCTTGTCCAACTCCGCCTTCTCCAACGGTGTAGGCTCGTTGGAAGGGTCCAGCTTGGCACCGGTACTGGCAGACTCCTCGATGGTCAACGCCAAGATGGCCGGGAACTCGCGGAACTTGTAAGACAGCAGAGAGAGGAAACGGCGGTGGAAGTCGTTGGCGAAAGCGCCCAGCCAGCTGGGGTCAGTGCCATCACCAAGAGGGCGCAACATGACGCAAGTGTGCTCGCCGGTCAAGTCGTTGGGAGTTTGCCTCAAGTATACTGGCGCAAAGGAAGCGCGCTTCCAGAATTTGTGTAGCGGTTGGGTAAGACCGTAACTGACACCGATATACTCGAGGGGCTCAGGGCGACGCTCGGCAAGCTTGGCGAAAAGGGGCGGGAGCTCGTTCATGTCGCGAACCTTGATGTCGTCAAAGAGACTGGCGTTCGCAAGTTCAGCGTCCGTCACCCGGGGAGCACTCTTAGGTACGACAGTGCCAGCTTCCTCGGAAAGGTTGGCAAACTTGCCCTCGTAGTAGTCGACAAGCAGCTGAAGCGCCCTCGAGCCGTAGCCCATAGACACGTAGTCAGGATTGGTAGCGATTCTGACCACACGAGCACCAGAAAGTGAGGCGAACTCATCGTCCTGGAACTGCTGGCTGACAAGCCAGGGGATCAAATCACCCGCAGGTTGCGAGCCCCTGCTGAGGCTGTTGAGGATGCTCTGCTTGCTAATCTTACCCTCGAGAGAGACTTGGATCACACACAATGGCTCGGGTAGCCTGCCCTCAACGATAGGAGCAGTAAGAACGAAGAGCTCGTGGGCCGGAGCATCACTCATAAGCTGCAAATCGTTGGGCGAGTTCTTGTAGTGACTGGCGACATAGAGCGCAACCATCTGCTGCAGGAATTTCTCGGAAACAGGGTGGAAGGAGAAGAGGGTGTCACGGTTGACATGGAGCAGCTCGCACTGAGAGGGATCGGGACATCCCTGAGTGTTGAGCTTGGACCTGGGCAGCGTGGCGTCCAGGCAGAGGAGAGTGTTCAACCACTTCTCAACCGGATCTCCTTGGGCGTAACGGATGGGCTCAGAAAGAGTGATCTCCTTGAGCGACCGACCACCAGTGAAAACGGTCTCTGTGTCCTTAGCCGCCTTGCCACTTGTCCTGTCGACCTCAACGGCGTCCTTAACGCCGGCACCAGTCCTCGACTGCTCCCTAAGCTGCTTGATAAGCTTGAGAGAGAGTGAGCGGCCAGTACCCTCGTAACCACTGATGGTGGAGGCCATGAAAACAAGATAAGGACCCATGAGCTTCTTGACGAGGGGCAGAGGGATAGCAGCAGCTTCATCGATGACGAGCAGTTCAGCCTGGCCAAGGACATGGGCGTCTTGGGGGCGGATGTACTGGATGGTCTGGCGATGGTTCCTGTGGATGTTGACTCTAACGATGGCCTTGTTGAACTCGGGGTTCGTCGACTGGATGATGGAGTAGTCGGCATGGTCCTTGTAGTCCAAAGCGTCGAATCCCTTGAAGACAAACTCGAACAATGTTTTCAAGTTTTCTGGCGAAGGAGACGTGATAAAAATGTTGCTATAACCGTAAGCGACGGCGGCCGCAATAGCGACACCCATCGCAGCGGATTTACCACGACCACGAGCCGCAGTCAGCGTAACTGTGTTGCGCAGAGTCTTCTCCGCAATAGCATCGACGAAGGTGAGCAGCGCTTTGGCCTGGTCAGTTGTACGGGCCAGCTGGACGAGCGATCCGATGGGCTGAGTATCCTCAAGCGACTCCTTGATCTTCTCCAACTCCTTCTTTGCCGGGTTGACCTCCTCGTCGTCGGTAGGGCGTGGTAGCGCCTTGACAGCCTTGCCGCCCGAAATGGGGAGAACGTTAAGCTCGTCGTCGACAACCAAGCAGGACTCGCAGCTGCCGAGGGAAAGGATAAAGCGCTCGTTGAACCTCGCAACAACGTCGTCGTGGGCTTCGGTTCGGTATCTCGAATGTACGTCCATGGAAAGAGTGTAAAGCTGCTTCAAGCTGTTCATGCCCTTCAAGAGCAGGATAACCAAGCCGCCACCTTCGACAGTTTCGATCGTACGGGCTAGGATATTGGGCGTCATGGCCTCAAAATCTTGCAAAATGCACATGCCGTAGGTGTTACCGAGAATCTTTTCGGTTTCCTTGTAGTAGACATATCGGATATCGTTGAGGGAGATGAAGAGTTCGAAAGGGTCTTCGGAGTTGGCCTCGCGAACGCCACGCTTGATTTCCTTCTTGATCTTGTTTTCGCGCTTCTTGCGATGACTTGTGAAGCCGAGAAGCTTGCTCTTGTACGCCCAGAGGACGGACTTGTTATGCTTCATGTTCGCATTGGAGAGGATGTAGTAAACTGGAAAGCTGGACGTCAGCCATCACCGGTAGGTAAATTATCGGGGGAAGGCAGTCGCGGTCGAGGGTAGAGGATCTCGGGACGAGGGAGTCGACATACGGTGGACAATGGCCTCCTTGGAGTGGTCGCCGACGACGACGAAGAAGCTACGCTTCTTCTCCTGCATGCCATTGCGAATGAGCGCAGGAATGCGCGAGTCACTGTACGAAAAGAAAGCAATTGGTTAGCCCCGAGACACAATGAACATTGATAACAGAAGACGAAGAACTAACATGACTTTTTGTGACATGGTGAAGACTGGTGGCAGATCCGGACTGTCACACTTGTCAAGAGGAGCAAGAGAGACCCAAGTTCCTCCAACTCAAGACGGACTCGGGGCAGACAACAGGCAGGCGACCCGACAAGTCAAGACGGCTGGCCATCAAGGGCCCAAAAAAAATATGCCCACCGATAATTCTGCCGGGCGGTAAGATCGTTCTGGCTGCCAGCCTTACCGCTTCCAGTCAAGCGTCCTGCGGCTCTGGCAGGGACAAGGGCGATGCACGGATCACATACGTCAGGTACGGGGTCGGGGTGATAACAGAAATGATAACCGACAAGAGGCGTCTCATCCTCAACCTCACCTCGAGGTCACTGGCTCTTTGGTCACAAAAAGATATAAAATTTTATCATCCAGCCAGATGGTTTGGTGTGTTTTTAGATATTTGGTTTCCGTCCATTTGGATCATGCGATGTACCACTACACAATCGTCCTAACACTTAGTATAGTTTAGTACTCAGACCCTCCACCTTTCCTGGACTGTTTCTTGGAGCTGAGGAATTTTTTCTCCCTCAGTCGAATCTCTCTTGCAGTTTTCTTTCTGCAAGTGACTCCAGTGTCAGGATGGGTCTACAATACGTAAAAGATAGTTCAGATAGGCTGGAGAAAACATACAGTGCCTCATATTTACGTGCTTTGTCGGGACTCGACTCTGCGGGGACCGTCTTCGCGTACAGATTTATGAGTTCGTCATATAGCTTCTGGTGGTTCTCTGCTTGATTGGCACTTCTGCTGCGCTCGGTCTGTGCCTGTATAGTTATAGAGTCATTGCCCCTGGTATAGTATTTTGAGTGTCGAAGTTCGGCATGCAAGATCTTGGGAAGATGAGCGACGAGTTTCGAGATGGGCCATGTAGTTGTTGCTTTTGTTTCTGTCCTATTGGAAGTGTCAATCTGGATGGATAAGACCTGGCATGACGGCAGCTAAGTGAAGGCTACGACTAACTTGTTTACATGCTGGCCTCCGGGCCCGCTGGAGCGTGAAAAGGAGGTGTCGCCTTGTGGAAGAGTGCTTGGGTGGAATGACTTGTGCCACCTGCGTGCTTCGGCTAGCTCTTCCGGGTCAAACCCAGCGTCAAATGCTTGATGTCGGACCAGCCGTCTACTGGTAGTCACCATCGCGGCACTTGGATTCAGGGCCCAAGCAGGGCGCATGCGGACCATGGGCGAGAGGCTGGCAAGGAGCCTTATCCTGATGCTGTTCATTGTGTCCAAGCAGCTATTTGCATCTACGACTCGGCGGAACCAAGAATTTGGTGTATTGGCAGTGGAGGCTCGGAATATGTTCTCACCTACATCGATCCGATGGTATTAATCAGTCGGGTGTAAGTGGTAGAGATACCTCTGGGCCAGGTGCAGTGCCTGGTTTGGCCTGGCATGCGACTCCACTGCCGGGGCCGCTGCACTACCTAGTGTACCGTCCCCCCACTTTCATCAGTTTCCGTTGCTTTCCACTTCGTCGAGAATTTCTTTGGATCAGCCTTGCAGAAGCCCCACCTCTCGGAGATGCCAAGAGAGCTTCCCATCCCCCAATTTCTGTGTGTCTTCTCCCGGTATTTTCAGCCTGTCGACCCGAACGTACCGTCCTTCAATCATGGGCTTCCTTATCAAAACCTGGCTTAACCACCTCACTGACACATCTTTTATCTTGTCTACTCCCTCCTGTTGGCAGCTTCTTGACCTTCAGCTCAAGCTCGGTCTTTGCGATTGAACAGTCAGCGATTCAACAGTGTGGCCCTCATCCGACACGTCCAGATAAGGCTACCTCGACACAAGGAAACCTGGAAGAACAGAGAACGAAGCTCCGTCCGCCGCTCTCCGCTTTTTGTTCCTCCGCTCCCTCCCTCTCTCCGCCCCCCAATTGGAGAACGCGATCGGTTCTGACTACCGTGACTTCTTTTCGCGGCTTTCCCCTTCTTCCACTTGCACTTCTGCAAACTCGTTTCTCCAAACATTGTTATTCTTTGACTTAAGTTCAGTTGCAGCTCAGCTCAACTTCTGTTTCCCATTACTTCAGGTGCATTGCCCTTCACGCAGCTACATCTCGCTGCGACACTACACTACAGCCCACTCCAAGCCATCAACCTCGTCGCCCTTGCGGTGCTGCTCTCTCCAACAAAGGTCAAAACCCACTATAGCTCTTGTCTTCTCCTCTCACCTACTTAGTTCACTTTCAGTTTGGTGATCTAGGCGAAACCTCCAAACAGCGTTTCAAGGTCCAAACCACGTTGCTCCATTTCACCAGTTACAAGCCCAAACAACTTGCTCTGGCCACCTTCAACTTCAGGGAACAAGACCTCTTGCGATCACAATCACTTTCCGTTATTGCCCCACGTCGCTACCGCTTCTCACCATCCTCGCAACAAGACCCAGCCAACCCTTCAAACTATTCTAATCCCCCTTGATGCCCGGGCAGACGCCAGAAGTTGTTGCCTCTGCCGATCTAGATCCTCTCTCGCCCAAACCAATCGCCCTCCACAGCACCTCGCCGACCCTGGTCCCAAGGCTACAGGACCACGCTGCCGCTATTGACGCGGTAGTTGAGGAATTAACCAGTCAATTAACCAATCCGAACCTTACGTCTCAACCCTCGTACAACTCGTACATCTCGCCCGCCATGCCAGAGCCGGTCCAAGAGTCTTCCGATGTGTCCGACACCATAGTAGTTGCCGGCGAGTATTCGGAAGATGATGACGACAGCCTTGATGCGTATGATGAGGACGGGCAGGAACAGGGCCAGGAGCAGGGGAACAAGCCAGAGACGGGCAGCGATGATTATGCGCACACCTTTGATTCGCCCACAGACCAAGGTGAAGGTGAGGCCGACGAGGCGCAGCCAGATGTATCAAAGGCCTCAGAAACTAAGATGAATGATTCTTCCACGCCTGAACCTTCGAAGACTCAGCCTTCCACTGCACCTGCCCCTCCTTCTGATCCTTCATCGTCTCCTCCAGCCAAAGTCACAAGCCAAACCCAGCCCCATTCTGAAGCCGAGCAGCTCCCAGCCCAGACCAACGAATCGCTTCAGTCTCTAGATGCGCCATCTGATTTCGCTCCCGCCGCCCCCCATCAGCATCTCCAAAGCTCAAATCCCGATCCTGTACCCGATGCCGCGCCCAGCGGCACTTCTTCCATGGCCGAGGTGCCTTCCGCACCAGATTCCGGCGAGATCCAAATGCCAGATGCTCCTCCTGCTCCTGATGTCCAGCCCTCTACTAGAGACTCTGCTGCCGCTTCAAATAGCCCGACCCCGGCAAATGAAGATGATGACACTGCCGTTGATATCCAGAAGCTCGTGGACAACATCACGGCCAGAGCTGCCGCATCCCCCACCACGGCTTCTGCCTCATCTGTAGCAGCTGCTTCAGCCAAACCGCCTGCCACTCAAACTTCCCAGAACGGGCCAAGCACCTTGAATGTTTCCCATTCTGCTTCGCTTCCACCTAAACCTCAAGGCGGCCTACCTGCCATCCCACCTCAGGCCCATCACTTTCATCCCCGACCCCATAACTCTGTACATGCCCAAGGCTCATCTCCCAGCGTTGGACCTGGGACACCACGTACTGCGTACATGCCACCTGGCGGCTCCGGTATCGGCAATGAAGCCATCTCATCTCTGCCTCCCATTCCACCCAATACCTTCAATAATGCTCCAACCCAACCCTACGCATCCGCGCATAACTCCCGACATCTTCCGGGGCCTGGTAACTCTCTCATAAGCAACATTTATGCGCCAGCAAGCGATCAAGACTACGAAAAGTTCCTTGCCGATGAGAGGCAGTACACATTGGAGGCTAGATGGGAGCAACGATTCCCTGAAGGCTCGCGTATCTTTATTGGTAAGTGCAACACTCGCTTGTCTTGTTTGGCGGTGGCATGTACTGACCTGTAGTGTAGGTAACTTATCGTGTGAGAGAGTCTCAAAACGCGAAGTCTTCGATGTCTTTAGCAAGTTCGGACGCCTTGCACAGATCTCTCTGAAGAATGCATATGGTTTCGTACAATATCATACCATTGAGGAAGGTCTTGCTGCTATTCGCGGCTGCCGCGACGTCGAACTCGGTGGACGTGCAATCAGTAAGTGGATTTGCTCCTAGCAGTTGTTACCACCAACCTTTAGGCCTAAAATTCAACTTTTTTTTGTTGTGTAGGGTGTAGCGACTTGGGTGAAGATGAATGCCAGCTAACCGTCTCGAAGATTTGGAGATATCCAAGAAACAGGATCGAACTCGGAAAGAACACCCTGAGCGCGACCGTGAACGTGAGCGAGAGCGGTCGCCTGACCGCCGCTTGCCACGTGATAGCCGTATAAGAGACCGCTATGAGGCGAGGGATCCGGGCTGGCGTAGAGATGACTACCGCCCGGGTCCTGGGCGCTCACCTTCTCCTCACCGAGGAAGCCGAGACGGCCGATATGCTAGGGGCTCCAGAGACCGTGACTTTGGCCCTGGATATGACAGCCGCCGATCCAGATCGCCGCCATCAGTCCGCTATTATGATAACGGCTATCGACGCAGAGATGACAGCCCGCATCGGCGCGTGCCATCTAGCGAAGAGCTTGACATGCCTTTCCGCTACGGAGCCGATGTTCCAGATGTTCAGCTTGTCCTCCTTGGAGACGTACATAAGGAGTTCGTCTCGTGGGTTCAGAGCGTCTTCCATTCATATGGGCTGAGGACAAATGTGATTTACGCGAATCCGCGCTTTCCCCGGGAGCCGTTGATACAACGTCAGATGGTGGAAGGCGTGCATGCGGTCAGTTTTCTTGACCCTAATTCGCCCGGCAAACAACAGCTCGACATTCGGGTGTTTACTCGGACCGCCACCAGCATCAACTTCGACGATTATAAGGTAACGCCGCATCAGGCTGCTGCGTTGGTGATAGACAAGAAGCGCATCCAGCCACCGCAGCCGCCGCCTACCTACCCAGTCAACAATTATGGCCACGGGTATCGCCCAGAGGTTCCACCTCCTGTCAGCTATCCATACCAACAGCAGCCCTACGCCATCCCTCCGGCTCCGGCACCTCAAATACAGCAGCTGCCTGCCCCAGTGCAAGACATCTCGAGCGTGGTTGGTCAGCTCAACAACGAATCCCTCAGCGCACTCCTGGCCACTTTGACACAATCTCAAGGTGCGGCTCCGCAACCGCCTCATCCAGCCATGCCCTTTGGCGCGGCCCCGCCGGCTCCTGCAGCTGCCCAAGCTGCCCAGATCGACATCAACGCTTTGCTCGGAAACCTGAGGAGCGCCGCCAATCCGGGAGCTCCAAGATATGGCGACGTCCCAGCATATGGGGTCGGTTCTGCACCCCCGGTCCCGACGGGCTACGATGCCCAACAAGCACAAAAGCTTCTTGACCAGCTCAGACGCATTGCTCCGTAGGGCTGTGATGCTAACAATGATGCTGTTTTCAGGACACAAGTTGTCGCCTTGCACTTAAGTACTCGGAGATTCGAGGAGCTGTTATGCATCTTGACATGTGTTTTCAGTCCTATCATAAAAAGAAATGGAGGCTATGGATAATAGACACCCCAATCAATATTTTACATATCACATTCTAGGATCGGATGGAGCGTGCGACATCAAAACAAACCCCTTCTTGTATTTGTATGTAAAGTGTAATTTTTCTTTTTCTTTTTGCAAAGCCGCCATCATGGATATGGGCACTCGTTGCTTATCGTTGTTCGGTCATTTCTCGTGGAATGTCCACATCTTGCATTAAACCCAGCGGCATATTTCTGAATCAGCAGCGTTTTCATCGCTTGGCCTGTTATTTTTTTCTTCTTCTTCTTTTCCCCTTCTTCTTCCTCGCATTTCCTGGGTGTCGTGGAAGCGAAAAGCGGAAAACGGAAAAAAGGAAAGGATAGAAGAAGTTAGGACAGTTCAGGTAGAGGTGCCTAGTTCGACGACTTGGAGAAAAATAAAATTCTGTACTTGGGTTCTATTCGAATAGGCAGGCACAGGCAACGCTCAGGCAGCTAAGAAAGAGGAAAGCGACAATAGATCACCTGTACTACTACTTACACAAATACAATCTCTGCTCAAGCGGTGCTGAACTGGACTTGGTACCTAGGTTTGATGCCGCTTGTCCCCCCGGTCATGCAGTGATGAATGGATGGATAGGTGAGGCTGTTCGAGACATGGTAGAGATTTAAAAAGGAGGTGAGGAGATTAAGTGAACTTGGTAACAAGAAGAGAAGGGGGGGGGGGGGGGGGGGGGGGGGGG
>NW_009799103.1:2761992-2793650 GCF_000213175.1 Neurospora tetrasperma FGSC 2508 | reverse complement strand
GGGTGAAAAGATGGTGAAGGAATTCTGAAAAAGTTAATCAAGATGGAAGTATGAGAGGAACAAGAGAGGTGGGTAGAATATACAAGGAAATAAGTGAAGGAAAAGGTAAACAGAGGTAGGCAGAGATGAAAAAAGAGATAAAAGGAGAAAGGCACAGAGACAGGTAATCAAATGGGAAGCAGAATAGCAACTGAACTCACATACTCGCTGAAACCGCATGGGATATCTCGCTGTAAATGACACTTGATTATGACTCCCTTTAAATTACAGCACTCACCTCAACTTCAAGCCCGCCGCAATGTTCCTTAGGTTAACCGCTTAACCACACATACATAGGACAGCACGTACCAAGCATGTCCGTTCGACTATCACAGGATTAAATTCAACAACGAGCCAAGAATTGTTCAGTCTACTGACCCGTGACAAATCCTACGAACATCCATAGATGGGAAGCACTTTGAGCGAACGATGCTACCACTTCGATTTGCTCAAAAGCAAGCAGACTTATGCAGCTGTGTCTCGAGCTATCTGTAAACATACCGCATAGGAGTACAGTGTGGACAGGTATAATAAAGTATAAGAGAAAACCCATGAAAGAGGAAAAAGCAAAGCCAAAGCAACCGTTAACCCCAATATGCTTTTTTCCAATAAATCACACAATAAATATGATCCCCACCCCCCTTTCCCCATCTTTAAAGCTTCATACCAGTCATCTTGGAAACGCGCAAGCTCTGCCTTATGCTAAGATCAAGCATGATCTCCTCCGAGCCACCGGGGATGGCATAAGCCCTGACATCACGGTACAGCCTCTCGACCTTGCCGCCCTGGCCACCGCGGGAGTAGGATAGACCGCCGAAAATCTGGGAGGCCTCGCGGGCACAGAACTCAAAGGTGACGGTGGCCTGGGCCTTGAGGGAGGCGATGGCGCCGCCAAGACGGAGCATGGCCTCGGTATCGCCCATCTTCTCGCACTGGTAGATGAGGTTCTCGAGCCAGTTGTACGAGGCCTCGATTTGGCGGGCCATGTGAGCGAGCTTGAGGCGGATGACGGGGTGCTCGATCAGCTTCTTGCCAAAGGTGCGGCGCTTGTTGGCGTACTTGACCGACTCCTCGTAGCAGACACGCGAGAAGCGCAGGCACTGGATGATGATGCCGATGCGCTCGTGGTTGAAGTTGGTCATGATGACGCGGAAGCCCTGGTTCTCCTTGCCGATCAGGTTCTCGACGGGGACCTTGACGTCCTCAAAGGTGATGTAGGTGGTGCCCGAGGACCAGACACCCTGGCAGTCCATGCGGCGGGTGGACACGCCGGGGAAGTCGCGCTCAATGAGCAGGAGAGAGACGCCGTTCATGCCGGGGCCGCCAGTGCGCACGGCTGTGGTGAAGTAGTCGGACCAGATACCGTTGGTGATCCACTTCTTCTCGCCATTTACAATGTAGTGCTTGCCATCCTCGGTAAGCTTGGCCTCGCAGGTGAGGTTGGCGACGTCGGAACCGGCGTCGGGCTCGGTAATGGCAAGGCAGATGCGCTTGTCACCATTGAGGATGCCAGGCAGAATGCGGTCGACAAGGGGTTTCTTGCCGAACTTGACGAGAGGAGGGCAGCCGATGCCGAAGCCGCCAATGACATTCCAGACAAAACCACCGGAGCCGGTGCGAGAGAGCTCGTCGGTTACGAGCATCTCGTGGAAGAGATCCCACTTCTCGGCGGGGACGGACTTGATGGGGTTCTCGACATAGTTGCTTTGGTACTTGGTGCCCAGCAGACCGGCGAGGTAGCCGCGCTTGCCCATCTCCTTGTAGATCTCAGCAGGAACCTCCTTCTTCTCATCCCACTCGGTGACATAGGGGTCAATGGCGGTCTCGACCCACTCGCGGATCTCCGCACGGAGGGCGGCGTGAGTCTCGTTGTAGTAAGGAGAGTGGTACTAGTGGAGCAAAACAGTGAATTAGCCGAGGCACATGGAAGGAAATGGATTCCAACTTACGCTCTGGTACCAGCTGGGGTCAGCAAAGGGGATAAGCTGGCCGAAGGGCTCGAGAGCCTCGGATTGCTCGTGGGAAGAGGAGGAAGCGGTAGAAGCCTTGGGCTTGGGGGCGGCCTTGGGAGCAGGGGCCGGAGCAGCAGCGGGAGCGGGAGCAGCGGCTTTGGGCTTGCTGTCTAGGGAGCCGATCTGGAGCTTGCCCTGGTACTTCTTGAGGATGCCCTCATTATGGTACTTCCAGAACTGCTTGGAGGCGTCCTTGCCGCCAACCCTCTGGAGGATCTTCTTGCCGCCTGTTCCGATCCACAAACAATGGTCAGTTTCTAGGTTACGTCCTCGGGGTAAATAGACGAAGGAGGTTCGCGCATAAGCATACCGGGATGGTCGTCAGCAAACTTGGTGACATCGTAGACATCGCCATCAATGACAATCCAGAGCGAGTCTGGTTTGCTATGCGACGAGACGTCGGCCTGGGTGAAGATCTTGGACATGATGGATGGGTATAGTGTATAAGGAATGGGTATATGGATGAACGAGTTCAAGAAGAAAGAGAAAGAATAGGGATGGAGAGAGACGGGAGAAGATCAAGAAAATAAAGACATGAACCAAGAGGGCCACGAGGGCAGCTTTGAAAGCACAATCGATCCATATGGGGGAGAGTGTGGGGGAGTTAAGTTGTCTCCTTGTCCCTTGTCACATCCATTCCACTGGCAAGCATCCCCGGTTGTACCACAGTATGGATTCGCGCAGCCAATGGATGGTTGGCGGCCAAAATTGTCCTGCACGGTAAATGCGCCGAAACGGACTTTCACATGTGATCATGCCACGGAAAGCTTCCACACCGACGTCTGGTGTACACTTCATACGTTAGATTGCTTTGAAAGTTGGAGCACATGTGCGTGAGATCTGATATTGGCAGGATGATAGGATGCCGTCTGTACTCTGGTTGGTGTCTGACATCCGACAAGAATGTAAACATTGTCTGAACTTGTGGTTCCGACAGCTGCATGCTGCCAGTGTCAGCCTGATCAACTGTGAGTTGACATTCACCAAATCGTCTCTGCGGATGGCACGGTCGAAAAATAGATAAAGCAGCCAACTTCAAGATCCAGAAGCCGTCGTAAGGTCCGACTTTACGATTTTGGAGATTCAGTTCGTTGTATCTATCTTTCATCCTTGACTTCCAACAGTTCGTTAGCACTGTCCGTCCTCGACTGCCCGTCCTCGACTGCCCGTCTCCTGCCCGTGGGGAAGACCCCTGCGCTATGCAATCCGACCCACCTCCGCCTTTGGTATCTCACTTGACATGAAACCTCACAGTTTGATATTCAAACTTTCAACTGTCTTTGGGCGGCTTTGCTCCAAACCTCCGGTACTTATCCAAAGGAGGACGATGACGACGGCGAGGCTGGCCGTTCTCGAAATGGAATGAAATACGGGAACATGTGACACCCTTCCAAATCACTTCCAGTTCCCATTTGCAGCGAGTCTCGTTGAATGTCTCTGTTTCGGTCCCCACCGTGTCCACGTTAGGCTGATGTCATTTGTTCCAGTGGGACCAATTGGAACGGCTGGGATTACCACCCAACAATGAGCCGAGGCAAGTGTGGTGCTGCCACGGTGCGTGCCGCGGCCACAGCCTGTAGTGTAGTGCACTGCACAAGGACCGAGCCGATGCTGATTACACGTACATGTAGTCTAGCATGTACAATTCATGGAGCCCTTCATGGAGCTCGGCTTCGTTCGTTGAATGCTACGAACTCCCGCCATGGGGTCGACTAATTGTGGAGTTGGAGATACATTAACATAACTTTCTTATTGCAGCAGTTGCTCCATGATAGCGGTCTGTATGATCCCATCCGTATCCCATGATCATCAATCAATAATTATAGCTAGATGGCGGTAAATCTGTGAGGACTCAATCGTTCGCATGGCAAACGCAAAAAAACAAGTAGGTACACATTCCCGTAACCTTGGGTTCCACGGATTCCTCGACGTGCTAAATGATACACACATCTCCGTACCCTTTTCCCTTCCGCCTGTAAAACTCCCATAAACTCCTGAATACCTGAAACGCCAGTACCCATCAGAACACGGTAAGTAATCGGCCACGTGATGACATTCCCGCCCTAAGCACCACGAGGCTTCGCCTTAAGCTTTGCCTTTTCCTTTTTCTCCTCCTTGACCTTCTTCCTCTTCTGCTCCGCCTGCTCCTCCAGCTTGCGCTTGTGCGCCTTCTTCTCCTCCTCCGTCTTGGGCAGTATCTTGAAGAAACCCTCGATTCTCGCCTGTTGCGAAGTCTTCATGTTCTTCTCCAGCTTTGTGCCCGCGCTGCGGACACGGTCCTCCGAAAACCCCTTCTCGTGAACGAGGAACTGGATGAGCCCCTCGATGTCGGGCTTATCCCACTTGAAGTCGCACAGCGGGTCGTCGGCGGGCCGCACGTCCGGCTCGAAGAAGAGCGCGCGCGCGTCCTCAAACGGCCAGTCCTCTGGGATTTGGTAGCGGCCCTTGGGGTCCGCCTTCATCCATTCCACCACCTTCTCCAGTGTGCCGTGCTCGCGGATCAGCTTGAGCGCTGTGCTGGGTCCGACTTTGGGGATGGGGTCGAGGTAGTCGCAGCCGAGGAGAATGCAGAGGTCGATGAACTGTAAAAGAGCATGCTGTCAGCATATCGCAGTATTTTTTTGATAGCCCGAAGAAACAAAAGGCAGGGGAAAAAAACATACTTGCTTCCTCTCCATGCCTAACCCCTCCAGAACCTTCTCCAAATGGATCTCCTGAATCGGCTCCTTCCTCTGCTCGCTAAACGTCAAATGCCTGAGCAAAATCGGCGCGTTAAAGCACAACGTATCCATATCCTCGCTGGCAGCCGCATACACCTTGCCCGCCCGCGCCAGCACCGCGCACTGCGCCTCTGCCTCGGTGGGCGCCACAATGTAGGGGATGCCCATCAACTTCAACAACCTCTGGCACTCGGCATTGTGCTCGCGTGTGACACGGACCGTTCTCCGACTGAATTTCTCCACGTCCTCGGCCGTGCCGGTTTCTTTGGCTTCCTCCAGCCCTTCGGTGGCTTCCTGCTTGCGCTGGAACCGCTTGGCTAGCTCCCCGGACTTGAGTTTGGGTGGCGCGCCGTCGAACACGTAGAGCGGCTTGATGCCATTGTCGACCATCCGTAGGGTGCGGTAGAACATGCCCATTAGATGCGACGTGGTTTCGCCGGCCTCGTTCATTAGTTGTTGGCCATCGGAGCGGACGGCGATCAGAAAGCTGTAGATGCTCATGGAGCTGTATAACGTTTAGGGAGGAGGTTATGATGTCAGCCATTATGGAACGGTAGGTTACGTCTTTTTTTTCTCCTTCATGATCGAAGTCGGGGTTGGGGTCGGGCGGGGGAGTCGTACGCATCCTGTGAAAAAAAGGTGAAATGTTAGCATGGTTTGAAGAGAAAGAGTACATTGATTGGCGAAGTGGAAAATGTCATAAAACTCACAATGGCAACCTTGCGACCGAACTGATTCTTGATCTCGCCCTCCTTGATGGCGTCAGGCGCTTCATCTTTGATGACCGAAAAAAGTTGTTTAATACCCATCTTTGCGATTGTTATTCATGCGATTCCGGGTTCGAGATTGGGGTGGATTGACAAGGTGGTAAGTCAGGCGGATTCTGTGCAGAAATTGGAGAAAGTCAAAGTAGGTTGTTGTTGCAGACGGGACGGATGTATCTTGGTCTCTTGTAGGTGATGTCACTTTGTGACGGGAAACGAGAGGAGGCTTTCCGCGTCCGTCCAGTGGAATTGACGCGCTGAAGCTGCTGAAGACCGGATTGCCTGCCTGGAGACGCACCTCTTTCGCGATGGTAAATGTGGGGCACTTAGAATCCCTGCATGTCTGTGCTCTACATATTGGAGTGATGCTCGGACAAATACGGGTTAGGGTTGGACGTCTACTCGAAGCCACGGGGTTGATGAATCAAGTTGCTCTTCGTCTTCGTGCTTGTGTCTCTCCAAAACCGGACACTTTCCAAGGCCATTTTTATGATTGCAAAGAAACAGTCCTATTTTCATGTAACATTGACAATACAAACTCTCTTGATCGAATTTCCTAAATACCTCGAGCTTCTCCATTACCTGGAAACAATAATTGGTATAACTGGCACATAAAGAGGTAAAACAGGTAACTAGCAGATTTCGCAGTCATCCCCGTCCAAACATGCTCATATACTATGGCATAAAAGGCAGGAATGATTTAGTAAATCGTGCCTCAATAGTGAGGTTGTTGAGTAAACAGGGTGAGAGGGACAAAAACAAGGGTGAAGTCTTAGAAGTTCTCCTTGCCCCAAACAAAGTGGAAACTAATGCAAGATGTTAGCGGTCTTTCTACTGCATTTCCACCACAAAAGATTTATGAACTTACCCAGGCTCACTATACTTGTTGCAAAAGATGTGCAGCGAGCTGCCCAGTCCCTTGGGACCGCAGAAGAACACACCCGCCTCGCCCGGAGCATGTAATTTCCTGATACCCCTAAAGATCATATCCCAGTTCGGACGACCAAAGTTCGTCGGCGACCTCAAGCCAGTAATGGTATCCTTATCGGCGTTGGCATCATTGATCATGATGTTGGTCGCATCGTCAATCTTGATCTTGGCCGTCAGGTACGTGTGGATCTCGATGCGGTGGTCGACATCTTGGGCCTCGATAGCCAACAAAAGAGAGCGGAACCACTCGAACGAGCCGAAATCTCTGCAGACCCAGAAGAAGTACACCTTGCTCAGCCGCGTCTTTTGTTGCGGGTAGTTCATGCGATACCAGATCGACTTGAGGATGGAGGCGAAGGGGGTCACGCCGATACCGGCGCCAACCAGGACGGACACCTCGTACTTGAACACGTCTTCGGAGGCGGAGCCGAACGGTCCATCGACGTACACACGGGGAAGAACACGGCGGAGAGCGGGATCAACTTCGTCGTTCTCTTGGCTGACGCCAACGACCTTGGACGTGTCTCCCTTCTTCTTGTTGTCGAATTCGCACCCCAAAGTCTCGGCAAGTTGCCTGGTAAAATCGCCGACGACACGTACGTGGATCGAGATGTAGTCCTCCTCTGGTGCGCTCGTGAGGGTGAAGGGATGGTACTGCCACAGGGATACAGCCGGGCAGCAAAAGAAGATGTACTGGCCGGCGCGGGTCTTGGTGTTCTCCTTCTTGATCTGGATCTCGCACACGTTGCTGGGGTGCTGGACAACCTTGGAGATGTACGTCTTGTGCTTGCCACGGACCTCGCGGGCAATGCGCTCGGCGAGATAGGCAAATCCTCCGTACATCCAGTACTGCCAGAACACACCGATGGCCGTGGTGCCGACGGAAATGCAGAAAGGCGCGAAGTCGGGCTGGATCATGCAGAAGGCACCGTGGATGGACCAGAAAAAGAAGAAGATGATGAACATGTGGTGCGTGTACCAGAACCGCTCGTAGTTCGCCCGCCTTGTCTTTTCGACCGAAGTGATCACCATACCTGTCAGCGCGATCAACATGATATAACCAGTCCAACCGGGGCCCGAGACAAAGTTGGCCAACAGCCAGCCGTAGATACCGAGGTTGTTCTTGGCTGCAATCTGGGCAAAGTTGTTCCAGTGGGCAATGGTGTGTACCCACGACCAGAAGAAGATGGACCATGCTGTCGTGATGTGGAAGGTAATGTTCTTGTCGAATTGGATGATGCCGTTCAGAGGAGTCTGTCTTGCGAGGGAGATGAGCGTTCGGCAGACGGGGAAAAGGACCAGGGCAACATCGACGTGCAGAACCAGCGCTGCCGATCTTGCAATCATATATGTCGGTCCAAACGTATCCCGCGCTATTTGTAGGTTGTCTTTGACGGCGTAGTTAACGAAGCCAAAGGCAAAGACGATGGCATGGAGCACCATAAAGACGAAGACGAAGCTGTAACAGTCAGCATTCCATTCTCTTCCCTCGTCCCAACAAGCCATCGGCGGTCCAAGGGACAGTAAAGGTTTGTGCTTACATTCGTCGATAGCCTTCGTTGACCATCCATCGGTCGAACTTTTCCCTTGGGCTCAGCTCCTTTTGCCTTTCCTGCGTCATTTCACCCGACAGTAGCATGCGAGTAAGTGGCGTCCATCTTGACCTCTCTGACGGCTTTTCGATCGACGAATCCGTGTTCGACCTGTACAGGTCGTACCCCCCGTAACTCATCTTGGGTGTTTTGCTTTCGTTGTCGTCGCAATATTTGTGTGTGATGTTCGTATTCCAACCTTTGTCTCCGTCGAACTTGAAATTTCACTCCCTTCTCAGCCCTTCAGATATATGTCGTAGACCCCCTGGTAGGAGGTTTCGTCTTTCCGTTCCACTCAAGCAAGTTGAAAAATAGTTGTTGAATTCTGGTGGATTGGTCCTCGGGAGTCAGAGCCTGCTGAACTGATCGAGAGACACGAGTATTAAGTGAGTGAGAGACGAGAATGATAACAAGATTGTTTGTAAAGAATGTAATGGTATGAGCCTGTAACTGCCACGTTAAAGTGGTGTCGGTCAGCAATTACAAGCTCTAAGTGAATAAACCTCTGCAGAAAAGGGAAAGAGGGGGGGGGGGAAGGAGCAAAGAGGCTAGGCGGAGTACGGGATGTGGGAGGAAGGATATGGTTAAGACAGTGACGCCAAGCGGACCAGAGTCGGAGAGTTATTAAACATGAGGCGATTTCTGGTACATCATACCTGTACTACGAATGCCTGCACCTGGCGGCTGTTTCTCTTTCACCTACCGGAGCACTGAAGCCTCAATGGCAAAAACGACCCGAAGTGTGTTAATTCAGTAGGTGAGAAGAGGAAAGAAGGCAACAGTGTACAAGCAGAAGAAATGACTCGACAGAGTGTTTGGGGCACAGACTGAAGTGACGTAGAGTTGTATGGACCAGGGACTGAGGCTTTCCCAAGTCTGGAACCTCCCAGGGGCTTTTCAGGGGACCATCAAAGAGAAATGAGAAAAAGAAACCGAGAAAATCGAATGATCGAAAGCATGGAATCCTACGCAACTTCAGACCCAGGTTCATCAGTGTTGAAACGAGCGACCCTGCCGAACGTGTCACTGGCGTTGTTAGCAAGCAATGGGTGCTATGGGAGCACCAGGCACTCCCAGTGTGCTTTGGGGTCGCCACCACAGCGAATGAAAACACACAAGTGACTGCGACCAGACGGCCGTTTTCCGTGTCTCTCCAGTCAAGTCGCTTTAACGCCGAGATCTGTTTCTGTGCCTCGTGTGGCGCCCGAGAAGACCAGTTGTGTTTTGAACAGGGCATCGCGGCAGCAACCTACAAGAGAAGTGCCTGGCGTGAAGTGGCAGGTGATATATGGCGCCATTCTGGATACATAACCAGCTTCTCCTGTCTGAACCAATATGCTTCGGACTCTTTGGAGTCTGGTTAGACTGCCCAGTCGAGGCGGATGGGATCAAGGACGTTACGTTGTTCGGAGACGGAGACACACAGACAACTGAACTTGAAGACTGCAAAGACTCTGGGGACTTGGAGACATGGCCACATTGGCTCAGAGACCCCATAAAAATCATGCTACTGTCCTGCGATTGGTCAAAGGCTGCTCATTCGGTTCAGCCCGTGTTGCATTCCCCGTTTCGGCCAGGATCATGACACATTTGATAGGGGGAGTCTTGGGAGTCTTGGCGTTCTACTTTAGGGGCTCTCTCAAGGCCCGAGCAGCGAGTCTCAACTGAAGCATTCGAATGCCCAGAAAGAGACGTCTTCACAACCCCTCATCATTCAAATTTGGATTGTTCCATGATCAGATCCGGACACCGAAATCAAGAACTGGTTCGTACTTTAAATGTCTGGTTTGGTTTTCGACTTCTAAGCGCAATAACCATGAGGCCTTGTTGCCATCGGGTTACTGTTGTGCGGGCGCGATCCCGTGCAACCTCAACCCAAACTTCTAAGCGCCGAACTCTCAAACCAGCCCTTTATCGCCTCAGTTGAGTTTGAGGACTTGGAAGCATGCATGCCCTGGGTCACTGTTCAGCATGACCGCAACTAGCGTAACCGCGGGGAGGGTCAGCCCGATGAGCCGGGCACACAAGGTCCCAACGCCGACAAGTCGTTGCCGTCCGGTACCATCGACTTCTTGTAGATCTCTGACTGCCCTTCAGTGAGCCTGGGAACCTACAAGTTCATTATCATGGCCTGTGATAAAAGGCATTGTCTCGCAATCCACATGAAAGATATGACACCTACTCAGTCACCTACCCGTTTTCTGGACAGCCTGTTGGGCCTGTGAACCACATGTCAAGGAGATGACAAGTCTCGCGCACGTCATCCGACCAAACTTCAGCTACTTCAAATAGCCATCAAGGTCAGCAGCGGGCTCATTAGTTGCAAACTGCCCGATACCATACTCGCACATGGAGAACGGAACGTCATTCACGGATAGAGCACAGGCCAAACATCAGGAACGATAGAGGGAAAGACAGAATGCTATTGTACTGGAACCCCTTGGTATTGCAGACCTTTGTAAATAATGTGATGCGAGCAAAGAAACTTGAGTGCCGGTACGCAATGGTTGCATCTTGCGCCTGCTGATTCCGCCCCGCCCCTTGTCGTGACATCGAAAGACACCGCTTGCTGTGCCACACCCCCATCCTCCACTGTTTCGAGCCGCTCGAATGGCATTTGCAATTTTTGCAACGTTCGCACTGAAGAAAGCTGGGAATTCCCTCTGGGCCTAGAGGAATATAGGACGCGAACCGGAACCACAATACACTCGTGCTCCCATGGTGAATATGTGGGTGCCCCTCCAAAAGAGGAGCCAAAACGTTGAAGAAACGATCCAGCGCTGCTTGTCGGCCATAAATCCATCCCATTATCTACTCTAGATAGCATACTTCCGGGTCCACTCGCGAGCCGTCGCCTCGTACCTGGCGCGGTCTGTCTTGTACACGTGCGCAATCTCGGGCACAAGCGGGTCGTCAGGGTTGGGATCCGTCAACATCGAGCAGATGGAGAGCAGAACTGCACAGTTGTCAGCAGCCGAAGGACCACGTGGGCGCTAGAAGAGGATGGACACAGAGAAACATACCCTTGGAGATCGTCAACGCCGGACTCCACTGATCCCTCAAAATGTCGAGGCAGATGCTGCCGTTCGAGTTGATGTTGGGGTGGTAGATCCTGGTGGTAAAGCTGACTTTGGGAGGCTTAAAAGGATAATCGGTAGGGAACTGAATGTTGAGGAAGAAAACGCCGCCGGTGTAGGGGGAGTCGGCAGGGCCCATAATGGTCGCTTGCCAGTGGAACTATTCAATCGAGCATGTCAGCATGTCTGTTCACGAGCAAGATGCCACGGTTCGATCCACGGCAAAGGTCATGACGCGATGCTGGGGGTCGAGCCGTGCTTATCGAAAAAGCGGGGTGGCTTATCCATACAAGATCTTCACCCTGAGGGCCAGCAGAGCAAGAGGAGGGCGGATCGCTACAGACAACAACACGTCAGCATCATATCCGACAGCAGATACGGAATGCATCTCTGGCGTCTGCGAAAGCAGTTCGAGACGGCGCGAAGGTCAGCGGCGGCGACGGCAGCGGCGTAAACCCCGCCAGCGCGGCCCCACCACTGAACCTTGCGCCGGAATGACGCTTTTGCGGCATCGCGCGAGACGGCAAAGGACTAGCGGGATTCGTGTTTACATACCGGCCGAGATCAGCGAGCTCCTTGTTAATGCGCTTCAACGCCATTGTGTGATATTAGTTGTGTAAAGGTGGGTGGTTGTGGTTGTCGTAATCGCTGTTGCGTTGACGACACGAAGTGTGGCTGCAAGATTTAAAGGGTCAGGGTCAGCGTTTGCGGGCGGTGGAAGAGCAAAGAAGCGGAATGAATGGGCAGTGGGCAGTGAGTGAATCAAGGCTGGGCTGGCTGGCTGGCTGCTGCTGCGATAATACTCTGGGCACGTCGGTCGTGCAAACGGGAGAAAAAAAAGTCGATCACGAATGGGCAGCGGACGAGAGCACGGCGGTCGGTTCGACTTACAAGATGGAAAGCAAAAAGCACTATATCGCTGAGTCACACCACGGTATTGGGGTGGGTTTCGTCAACAGGCGAGAAGATGGTGACGGGATGCAAACTAGTTGATGTCGAAGTCGGTTGCAGGAGAGTAGGATGGAATGGCGGAGGGGGGAAATGGATCAGGATCAGGCGAACAAAGGTGGGTTCCCGTTCAGGTGCCAGCGGGCGGGACGGGAGCCTGAGGAAGCCAGTCCCCCCGGCCCAGTGAGGTTGTCCCACCCACCCGACCAGTCCCACGGCAGGGGCAGTCTCTCTCTGGCTTCTACCTACGGCGCGCTCTGCCCACTGCCCGCCGATGGCGCTGTCCGTGGCCGACCACTCAAGGCTCTTGCTGCATGACCGCCTGCCGATGTCTGTTGGCCTGGGCAGCATGGGCGGCTGGCAATTCAGATCGGATGCCGGCAGGGGTGGTTTGACGCCCCCCCCGATTTGACCAATCATTGAGTCCAAAAAGGACAGCGCCACTGGTTTACCTCGTCATCGTCAGTGCACCGCCACCGCAATGGCCGAGCTCATTCCGAGACTAAAGACTCCCGCCGGCACCACTTGCCGGCCAGTGCAGCTGGAAAGCCGACGACCGACGACGACGACCAGACTGGAACATTGCGATGATTCGCTCAAGACCTGTCCAAACTACTGAATCGGAGAGTCACTCTCTTCCAAGTCGAATTTGGATGGAAAAAGTATTGATCATGGATGAAATGTGTTTTGGGGGCCGACAAGTACAGTACTTAGCTAGGCTGATATGGAAGGAAATGGGAACCGGTTATACGTGTCTCTCAAAACTGAAGGCTCTGCTAAAACCAAAGGGCATGCTCCAGATATTCGCACGATGGTTGTTGAAACTGTTCTTCGGGTCAGCTCCGAGTTTGGGGTTCAGGTCTTGGGCGTACCAAATATGCAAGCAACGGTGCACCTCTCGGCCCCGGACGGCCGGACACGGAGTCATCCAACCACAAGAGTACAAACTGGCAGTGAGTATATGATGATCTGGGCATTAAATCAAGTGGAAGAGGTGGGCAAATGTAGCGGTTTTGTATAGGGTGATCATGCATGAAGTCCGGCTCATCCATCATGTTGCATATTCTCAGGCGCAAGTCGGACCTCCGTCGCAATGCACTCCACGAGAAAGTCATCAAAAAATGTGACATTATGCTCAAAACCAATAACTAGGTAATTAGACTAACAATGTACATGAAAGGGTTATTTCATTGTGCTCGTGAA
This sequence comes from Neurospora tetrasperma FGSC 2508, assembly GCF_000213175.1. NCBI lineage: Eukaryota > Fungi > Ascomycota > Sordariomycetes > Sordariales > Sordariaceae > Neurospora > Neurospora tetrasperma. The sequence goes on along the minus strand of NW_009799103.1, from coordinate 2,780,365 downwards.
TATTCGGCTGCAGGCATCTCACAGTTGGGTGCATGATGCCTAAGGGCTTAACTTCTATCATGCATCCTCGGACTTGGAAATTGTCCAGAATTCATGCCTCCGCAGATGGTGTTGCATGGCCACATTTCTCTTGTCCAGTCAAAGGATAAATACTCGTTCTCCCCTCCATGTTTTCAGGGTGGCCTCTTCTTGTTCCTCTCCTTCATTCAATAGTCGTGACTTTGGTGTTTTTCACATCGACAAATTAACAATCCCCTAAAGATGATGCCAGCATATTTTAGAAACCGACAAACAAATCCCATCAGCATCATGCCTCCTCCTTAGTTATCAGTTCACTAAAAGGGCCATATCGAGATTACTAACAAGCTGAAATCTGTTACGACGACATGTCGGGGTTCACGGCATACCACAGGTACAACAGGTGGCTGCTCAACCGATCCCTTTCACCGATGTACCGACATTAACGACACCACGACGTTTGGAGACAGTTATTAACACTCGGAAAGCAGGCGTACAAGGCACAATAGGGACATGGCAATTCTTTGCTAAGGAACGACTTCAACCGAGAAATCACCAGCTGACCGGCAAGAGACTTCAATTCAGAATCACGGCCCCCACCACCCATGCCAACCACTTCCAACAATACGAACATCGACTGGGTCAGGAGATCTTCTTCTTCACTTCGCCAGGACGGTGAAACACATCCCAACGAGAGCAACGAAAAAAAGTTTGTGTTTGTTTCGTCAAAGACGAGAGTGTGACACCAAAAATTGTGCGGTGGCTAAACTACGGGCCCATCCCACCGAAGTGAGATCCCTGCCATGGATTCTTGAGCGCATGACAGAACCGTCTTCTAGGATGGGGAAGAAAAGGAAAGAAAAAGAGTTCAGAGGTCAGGGAGCAGGGAGATATATATACTTGTGGGAGCTGACCAGACACACATGGCCCCATCTTCACGAACGGTAATGCGCCTTCCGCGACAAGCAACACAGATACGTTCGATCCAGTCAACATGGCATCACCAATTCGGCTTGTCTGAGAACTGAGGAAACAACGACCATCTGGATCCGGGATGCACGACGCGATAACAGAGAGGTACACCACAACGCAACAGCTGACTGGCAGCCGCAGGTTCTTACCTCTATCGACAACAGAACGTTCCTGCCAGAGACCCAATGACCCAACGATGACATGACTAGAAATCTAACCAGCAGGTCCTCCCAACACCGTTCTTCGACAACTGTTTTGGAGGGCGGATTACATGTTCCCGAGGGCGCCATTTGAACCGGAACCTCAGCAGCGGTTCAGATCAACGACAAGGCAAGCGCGTTGCGGCGAAGGTCCGCCAAGAACGGAAGAACGACCATCGACCGAATATGAGATCATGTACTCAAACCATCGCGAGTCAAAAACAGCACGACACCCGCATCTCATGCACGCAAGACAAAGCCATATAAGAACCGGAATAGCGAACCCAATCAACCAACAATATGCCAACAAGACAACTCGTCTATGAATACACTCGGCCGTCGACCACCTGTCGAAGGTGCCGAACAGAAAGTACAAGAAGGCATCAATAACCGGCAAGCCGAGCATTAACATAACAGCAACTGCGAGGGCATCACACATACACATGGAACTACCTTATTCTGATGTGCGGTTGGGCTACAAGGAAAGTCACACCACCGGGCAATAGGCATCGTCCTTGTCACGGCAACCGCGGGCGGATGGTGGGAGGAATACAGTGTGGTTCCAGTCATTGTGAATGGAAATATTCTTCTTTTCTCGATTCCTTCTTTTCCATCACTCAATTCCTTCAGCCTCCCTCGACCCTACCTCTAGGTACGTACTCAAAGTGCTAATTCCCACTGACCATAACTCAGGGTAAGCTGGGCGGCTGCCCTCACTAAGGTGGGTACCTACGGCATCCTCTCTATTTTCTTGCTGCTTCCTCCCTCTCTTTCCGCTTCTTCTTTTCCTCGGCCTCCTTCTTTCTCTTGCAGCTCGAGCATGACTTGTCAGACTGCTTGCTAACCTCCTTGTTGTCGGAGCGGATATCACCGCAGGAGCCCCAGTATTTTGCCTTTGCGCACGTCAGGCGTTCGCTGCTGGTGGAGACTACGTCGGAGCAGTCGGGACATTTGTAGCTGGTTTTTATCTGGCCACACATTGTGTCTTTCTCTTTCTTGAATCGATCCAGATAGGAATATTAAAACTGGGTTATTGTATTTGTCGAGTCTGGATTGGTTGGGGCGCTATTGCTGTTGGTAATGATGCTGGAGAAGATATAACGCTCCTGGATAGGTGTAAATCGTGGACCTTATGTAGATCTTGAATTCGAAATGGGAAGCTGGTCACACTTGAGCACGATGGGCAGTATGCGTGAGGTAACATGGCCGTCTCGATAAGTTGTCTAGAACGAGGTCGGACTGCCGAGGCTTGGTACCAAATGACGCATCAAACGGAACATGCTTGCGAACTTGGACTCGTGATCTGGATGGTAGCCCCATTCGACAGTCAAGATCTAAGCACGAGACGACAGCAAACCACCACAGCTGTATTGCAACTACGAGGGCCGGGCTTCACACATGGAACTACGCTCATTCTGATGAGCAATTGGACTACATGGAGAGCAAGTCACACCCTTGGGAAATGACATTGTTCTTGCCTTTGGCAAGCGCGGGCGGATGGTGGGAAGAGCGGTGCGATCCTGTTGTGTTGAGAACGCGGCAGTTGCAATGCCACTGAAGCGGTTCTTGCTTTGAGAAGATGAATGCTCCTTAGGGAATCTTCCAGGCTGTCAAGCTTGCTGAGCAACTTCCCAGATTGGACGAGGTATCATTGGAATGGGCTTTCTGCTAATGATGTGCCTTGGAGGAGCATTACTTATCATCCCATGAGTGGCTACCTAGCCTGTATGGGCCACTTCTGTCTGGTGAGGCAAGTGTCGTCATTTTGGGGAAACTGGCTTCTGGACCCCTTCGTGAATCAAACCAGGGGAATAACCGAAGGGAAGGGATGCTCTGGCTTCTGTCTGAAATAGGTAAAAAGAGCAAACCAAGTGTGCAAGTGGAAGCATTCGTGACCGCGCGGTCAAATTTGTGGTATCCATTCAAACACCGAAATTTGTTACTGTACACAAAATATGACAATGCGCTCCCGTTCAATCCCACACAACAAACCTCGCTGAAATGAAGAAAGCTGTTTTTACACCGTCTTACACGAAAGCCTGAACACCAGTGATAGCCCTTCCCAGAATGAGACCTAAATCAAATAGTCAGCATCGTCACTTCACCGACCTCTCCCAGTCGGATGGTCAAACTTACTGTGAATATCACTCTGACCCTCATATGTTTGCGTTACATACAAGTTGGCAACAACACGGCCAATATGGTACTCATCTGACACAGCATTACCACCAAAGATCTCTTGCAGCGTGCGGGCGTGGTACAGGGTGCGATCGCAGTTCTGGCGCTTGATCATGCTGATCATCTCGGGCGTGGCCTTGCCCTCGTCCTTGAGGCGGCCGACCTGGATGGCAGCCAGGGTTCCGTAGGCGACGTCGGTGGCCGCCTCGGCCAGCTTCTTCTGCACGAGCTGGTACTTGGCCAGCGGGTTGCCCTTGAACTGCTTGCGCTCGAGGGCGTAGGTGCGGGCCCGCGCCAGGCAGTCCTCGAGCGCGCCCATCATGCCGAAGGCGATACCGAAGCGGGCGCTGTTGAGGCACGTGAAAGGGCCCTTGAGCCCTTCGATCTCGGGGAACATGTTCTCCTTGGGCACCGGGCAGTTGTCTAGCTGGATCATGCCCGTGATGGAGGCCCGCAAACCCGTCTTGTTCTTGATCTGGGGAGTCTCGAGCGTACCCGGTGGGCAGGCGGACCGCTCAACCAGGAAGCCACGGATCTTGCCCGTCTCCTGAAGCTTGGCCCAGACGACCAGGACGTCGGCGATGGGCGAGTTGGTGATCCAGGTCTTGGCGCCGCTGAGTAGGTAGACTCCCTCCTTGGTAGGGTGGGGACGAGCGACGGTCTCCATGGAGCCCGGATCGGAGCCGTGGTTGGGCTCAGTCAAGCCAAAGGCACCAATGATCTTGCCCTTGGCCATGCCGGGCAGAAAACGCTCCTTTTGCTCCGCGGTGCCAAAGTCGTTGATGGGGCCCATGACGAGCGAGGACTGGACGGACATGCCGCTGCGGTAACCGCTGTCGACGCGCTCGACGGCGCGGGTGATCAGACCGCTGGCCACGGAGGAGACGCCGGCGCAGCCGTAGCCCTCAATGGTAGCGCCCAGCAGGCCCAAATCGCCCATCTCCTCGAGGATCTTGGGGTCGTAGTGCTCATCGCGGTAGGCCTGTAGCACGCGGGGGAAAAGCTGTTCCTGGCAGTAACGCTCGGCGGTCTCACCGATGGCAATCTCATCCTCGGTCAAGAGAGACTTGTGGTTGAGAGGGTCTTCCCAGTTGAAGGAGGGAGCGTTGGAGGTGGCAGAGGCAAAGGCACGGACAGGAGTAGTGGTGACGTTGGTGCGCGGCGCCGAGAAGGCCTGACGCAGAAGCCCTTGAGGGCATCTCCTGGCGAGAATTCGAGACATGCCTAATAATTGATGAGAACAGCGGGTATCAAACAGTAACTAACAGACAACTGATTGTAACCTTCCAAGATGAACCCCAAGTTTTGTTACGTCAACCTTTATTTATAAAAGTCATAATCCAAATACAGCTAAAGTCCGGCTTCGGTGCATCTCCGCCCGTGAGGCTAATGTTTTCCACTGTTGTTGTAGCAATCAAAGGCTGCTGTTCACGCTGTTTACCCCCGCTGTGAGGAGCTGTGAGCCACTGACCTCGGAGTTGGAACCCCGTCATTTTACGGCCATGGACCGCCGTTTGCCGAGCATTCCGATTCCCAGGGTACTTCCCGAGGCATTCCATCGCCGGATTGGGTTAGGGTTGTACGTGTGCTACTGGAAAAGGGGTAACAAAACAAACCCGAGTTGGACAAACGTTGAGCCAAGAGGTGATAGAAAGGTGACTAACATCAAGAACATTGATACAGGTTTACAAAAGATTTTCGCGCAGCTTCGATGGATCTCAATGCGTTTCAGGTTGTAAAATACTAGCCCAAGGCAAATGACAAACAAGCCTATGGTATCCGAACGCTGAACAAGACAAAGAAGGGTACCCGCATCACTCCGCGCTGTCCTCATGAAGACGAGTTCGAGGGTTGAAAGACAGGCATTATCGGTTACTACATCCATAAGCAATATACTGCGTTAGCTAAAGAGAATGAATATACTACTCAGTGCTTCACACATAATCAAGCCGGACGCAAGCAAGCCAAAGTTGGCTCAATCTCGAACAAAGCAGATATCGTCCAAACTTGGCTGAACCTGGGTAGAGTTCACAGTGAGATTGAGTTACTAACTCGTTATAGCTCGTTATTGCAAATCTTTCTTAGGATGAGAAGAGAAGTGTCTCATTGGGGACATAAGTCGTGTCGCTTCGGTGGTCATGGTCCAAACTCTCTGTGCTCCGAACAAGTCAAATGAATTGACCCATTCAAATCTTCGTAAAAGCACTTTACATATCACTGCGGGTTTAACAGGTAACGAAGCCAAGTACCATTTTGGACTTGACAAACTTTGTGATGGCAGTTTTGTAAAGAAACGGATCCATGATATCCGAGCGCGTAATGAGGGCAAAGCAGGGATTTGCATCACTTTGCTGTGCCTCGAGGAGGACAGAAGCAGTTGATGTAGGAAGGTGCGGATCAGTTCTATGTGCTTTCCTTCTACTTCTGCTTGACTGTTTTGCCTTGAGAGAATGAAATCGAGTGTCTCGGGATAATGACAAATGCCCCAACCGACGACAACCGGCCTCCCAGCCTCGCTCCTTCCCCAAGGGCCCAAAGGCCTAAACCGACCACCTTCCCGCCCTTCACTACACCACCCTTTATAACCTTAGCCTCCGTCCCTTCCTACCAACACAAGACAAGCCAAGTTACCCGTCCACCAAAGTGTTCAGGTGGCGTAGCGGTCTAATGTTAGACCGCTACTGCCGAACTCGTCGTGGGACCGGGGGCTCGCAAGGCAGGGAGTTCGAACCTCACAACGAGCACTTGTTTAACGAGAAACCCACCTTCGTTCTGAGGGCCTATTCCCTACCTAGGAAATGCGATATTCTTCGACCCTCGTGACTGTAACTAGAGCAGGCCACAGCTCTTAGTGGCAGCTCGAGGGGATATAGGGAAACAAGGGTCCTCCTGGAGGAACATTGCAGTTCTTCCAGTCCAAGGAAAAATAATGTCTAAGGAAGTGTAGGGGTGTCATGACCGAACTGGGGGGAAGAATAGAGATTGCATACCCATGATGGGTAACTGGCTTGTCACCAATTTTTTTTGACCCTTTTATTGCTCTGTGGTTTCCGTAAGCTTTCGAGGCATGAATTGCGCTGTCGGACTAGGCATTGTATGGTAGAGTGAATATGACAGGAAATCTGCCTGTGAATGGTCCGGTCGGCGTGGGTGGGAGATTGAAGAGTAGACGACGTCTCGCGAGAAAATGACAGGAGCGGCTCTTGCCGTATTGACAAGGTTCCGTGTATCAAAAGGCAACAGCAGCAAAGCCTTCGTCTCGTCAGTCAGAGATCTGCCACTCGATATCCGACTCACTCTCTAATCCAACCTCTGCAATTCCCGCCCGCGAGAGAAACTGTCCCCTAAGCCAGCACCACGTCCCGGGTTTACCTCGTTTCATTTCCTGTGCATCCTTATAAAAGCATTCAGATTGAGCGTCTGCAGCCTGCCCTTCTCATCCCTTGCGCCAGTACTCCACCATTCGATGCCTCAAGATGGATGATATCTCCTCCCCTGTTGTATCCGCTTCATGCTCCCCCGGGGGCTTGACGTACGCGGAGGTCATCAGGATCCGACGAAACCTAGATCGCAATACCGATACCATATACGACGACCTTCGCAAGAATGAGCTCGATGACTGGGAGCTCCCCAGTCCGTTACTCCCTCACCCGTATCTCAGGCAGTTGCCTCCTTTACCCTCAACTCTGTCCCGGCGCGGCACAGTGTCCGAGAACGATTCTCCCGCTGACGTGCCATACGTGGTGGGCGGTTTAGCAAGCGTGGCAGCTGTTCAACTTCTGCGATCCTGTCTGAGAAACACGCCCGAGTTCCACAAATCTCAAACACCCACAAGCCTCAATAATCCAGACATCAACCTCTACCTCCTTCGAAAACACGAAGCCGCACAGTCCGACATGTCCGCACGACTGGCAACCTGCGTGTGGACGTCCAGTACCACCCAGCTGCAGACAGATACAATGGGCATTGCCATCTGGGGCACAAAGAGCACAGGAACGGACGGGGCTTTCAGCAGCCGTCCTGAAAGCACCGAGAAACAGGAGGAACGACCATCCATCCGTCGCATAGTAACGCCCGATATCAGCTCAATATTGCATCGTGGTTCAACGCCCAACTCCTCCAAATCTCAAGGGTGCACGCCATCTGACGCTTCTCGTAGCAATGGTACAGGAAGGACAGCAACATTTGCCTTCAATAGTGAATGGCAGACGCAAGATGGCCTCGTCAAGTGGAACGAGGGTGCCCCTGGCCTCGACAGTTCCAAAAGCTCAAGGTCCCCCGATGGCGACCTCGGGAGACCAGCCTCACCGTGCCAGACCCAGAACGGCGGCAGTCGCAAACAATCACTCGACACGTGTTCTTGTCCAGATCTGGGAAGAGACGAGGACGAGGAAGCCGAACGTCCAGATCTACCACGCAGGCGAACAGACGGCCCCAATGTTCACTGTCCACACCATCATTTCAAAGACGTATTTCAACGCTCTCAATCCGTTTGCCCATGTGAACCACAGCTGGACATCCACAGGGTCCGGGATCCCAGAAGTCGCCGCCGCTTGAATCGCGAAGACGTCGGGGTATTCACGGACTTGGGAACGGGCGCGGCCGGACCACTCAGCAACGCTCCAGCGCAAGAGTACTCCCCTAAGCTACTTGCCATTGCTGGCGTGATGATCGCAACCGGAGAGCTGGACCGGCTTTCACTGGGGAGTGGCGGTCATAGTCGTCGTCATTCTCTATCTCAAGCTTCACAGACCAGTGTCAGCAGCTCGAAAGACACGGACGAAGAAGAAGAAGAGCTTCCTCCCCTGCCACCGATCAAAACTGCTGTTGGTAGACGGAAGAGGCGCGCCATGTCCATGGTGGGACCCCTTTCAAGCACGCCTTTTAGTTTTGTCATGCAGGCAGGAAAAAGCGGGCTCTCGCCCACGCCGACAAGGAGGTCTTCGACGGGGAACCAGCTCTGGGCTGGACACCGAGAAGCACCCCTTCCGCCCGTGAACTCTCCCGCCCTACAACAAACAGGCGTAGGTGTAGGTGCTACCCGACCTGGCACAGGGACGCCTACGGCTCAAGGACCGTTTGGGTCATCATCGTTTCGCGCGAAGAGACCGGCGTCTCGCCGTTTGTCAGAAATATGGAACGCTTCCTGGGACAACACCAACAACCAAGAGGATGATGAGGGTGATGAAAGTCCTTCGGAAAAGCAGTCGAGTTCTCCCGGTCTTTACGATTTGGAATCCCCAAGGTTTACCGGGGTTCGCGAAGATGACGTGAGTCCCGGGGGCGGGGCCAATGCCGAAACCCCCAGGCTTTCATGGCCGCCGAATCTGAATCGCGTGAATCAATGTCTCAGGGAACAGGGGGGATATTTTGGTCGAGGTCGGAATGAGGAGGATATAAGTACACAGGACGACGGGGAAAGTCCGGAGTGGACAGAGACGGAGGAGAGAAGAGGTAGCAATCTCACTCTCCGAAATGATGAGGACCCGAGTGATGGGTACCCTTCGGACACGTCACCATCTACCTGTGAATGCACGCATTGCGAACATGCTGGGTATTATGTCAAGGTTACTGATGACGCGGTAGGTCATGGTGAGCATGAGGTGCATTTGGACGAGGATGAAGTTGGTGGAGTGATGCAGCGTTCGGGGTCGACTCAGACTATTATCCATACACCTACAAGGCATTCGAGCCAGGAGGCAGGAGACTGATGGGCGCCTGACCGGCTGAGGACTTGACTGTTGGTTAGTGAACTCGGTGTGGCTGTCTCTCGGAAAGCAGAATTGTAGATTGGTAACGGGTATGGAGGCTGGCGTCTGGATAGGTATCAGAGGCACGCACCTTGATAGTCTTTTTAGACATTCCTATAACCAACACTCCCTAGGTCAAAACCATCCATCATCAACATATTCACCATGACGTCGTTCAATCAGCAGGCCATACCAGTGAAACAACCCGCCTTGTGACCAAGGGTGGAAAACAGAACTTCCTCCTTCAGATACCCAATCAACTCAAATTTAAACGCCTTATCCCATGCATATATACGGTACATACACCAAGTACACACTATCTTTACACCGTCCCTCCTCTTTTCTCTTTCACCCACCTCAACCTTCCTGACCAGTCGCTTTCAACAGACGACATCGAATTTGAATTGGATTGTTCCGGATCGGCTGGGATCGAACCGAGTCGAATCAGGACGGAATCGCTTTACTCGCGGGCCTTGAAGTCGGTGTTGACGTCCATCTTGACGGCGCCCTGGGCCTCGAGCTCCTTTAGGCGAGCCTTCTTTTGGATGTCTTGGACGCGCCACTTCTTGAAGTATGTAACCTGTTGTAAGGGAGAGAATGAGAGGTTAGCTGGCGTGTGTGTGTGTAGAATGCGCTGCTGTCTTGTTTGAAATGCATATCCTTCCATTGCCTGACTTGGCTGGCTCCCTGGCAGGCTGTTGGCTGTTTTCGTTTTGCTCTCCTTTAGAAGGATTGATGTTGTTTTCTGGAGTCCCTTCCCTCCTTCTGGGCGTTGGGAATTCTCTGCTTGCTGTTCCTTGTCGATTGCTCGTCCCAGATACCTCTTTCTCATCCTCCTCTTCCTATTCCTCCCCAAATCCCCCAGCCCCACCACACCCTACCCCATCCCCCAGCTCAGAAGTGCTTCCCCGAAAGCATAAAATAAAAAAAAAGAGTAAGTCAAAAGTTACTACTCACCCACTGAGCAGCGCAATCCTTCTCAAACTCGACGCTCTCGGCCTTGCACGCTTTCGCGGCCGCTTTCTCGTCCTTGAGGGCGTCCATGATGTTGTTCCGGTCCAGGCAAGCAAAGTAGCCGTCGCGCGCCATCCAGCACTTTTGGCGCTCGGAGCGTGTAGGCGCAACGGTGCCCGCGCGTACCTCAGCCGCGCGCTTGTCGGCTTCGGATTGTTCAAAGAGGCCCAGGACCATTGTGAAATACTGCGGTCGTTTCGGTTTGGAGTCGGGATTGGTGTGTTCTTAGGGAGCCGGTATCGGGACGGCGGGAGACGGAGGGTTCAGTTGGGTTAGATGAAAAGGGCCGGGACCAAAGGGTGGAATTTGGGAGCGAGGTGTTGATTGCGATGTAGTGGTCTCCCGTTACATACGTAGGTAGGTTGGGAAAACGGGAAACTTGGGATCGAATTCGCGAATGATTCCCGAGCCAAGCTTCTGGGATGGAAGCTTATCGAGCTCTTGGCCCGCTATCAGTAGTTTAGTACCGGGTAGGTACCTCAGTCGGAGCTTTGTGCGGCAGGCAACTTTGTTGGGGTTCGTGCTTGGCTGAGCTTCCATCCAAGGTGGGCGGCCAAAAAGGTACAGAGGTACAGGTACCTTGCTTCCTTCTCACCACTAACCCCGGACTTTTGGTTGGTAATTTTGGATTCCACCCCATTGATAACCCTGCACGTGCCCTGTAATCTTGCAGCGGACGGGGCGGACGCAGGGACCAGGGTCAGCCCCTGCCTGTGCGTGGAACGAATGGATGCGACACTGTTGGGGCTGTCAACTGCAATGTGGTGAGTGAGTGCTGTCAAGTGCTGTGACTATGATGGCTTTCGTCCGTTGATCGCAAACCTGAACTTTAACATACCATCTTTCCACAGTCTTTTCCATTCATGGTTTCTAGGGGAGAATCACTACGAGGAACCAAGAGAGGATACAGTAGCAACAAACAGTTGCGGCTTAACGACACGCTCGAGTCATCAATAAACGAACCGACACCTCCTCACACCGAACGAGCGTCCCGTCCGACCTAGCTCCCTTCGAACACCACCCTCGAATTACCCAGACAACCACCAAGTTTCAAAACCCGATGACCGATTACTGCGCCGAATAAAAACTCCATCGCGAACAATCATAGTTACCATTCAGCCGAATCCGGCATCACACACAGCTTGAAGCATCATCAACCACAATGCCCCGCCGCCGCCGTCCCCCGCGCTCCGGCGCCCTAACTGAGCTTCCGCCCCTCAAGATCCTCGGCCAGATCGCCGCGCTACAAGCAATCTACTACACTGCTGCTCTGGTGCTCATGTTCTTCACGGCGGCCGTAGCTGGAAATCCTTTCACGCTGGACTTGGTGTTCGGGTGGGAGGCGGTAAGGGGGGATAACACACAGGGGTGGTTAAACGGCTTTATCTGGTGTTTAGTCGGCGGGTTGGTGCTGTAAGTGCTCTCCCTATGTCTCCCTCTTACCTTTTTGTCTTTGATGATCCATCAACCCTAACATGGAACCAAAACCCAAAAAAACAGACCCCTCTCCCTAACAGCCATCGTCCAACGCTCCAAGCTCATCCTCGACTTTGCCCTCACCACGCACTTCATCCACCTCGTCATCGTCACTCTCTACACCACGCCCGACCACACCTTACCCCGCCACACAGCCTGGTGGCTGACCATGGCCATTTCGTCCCTGGCGTCCTTCTTGCTCGGGTCATGGGGGTGTCGATACAGGGAACTGCAGCCTATTGCTTTTGGTGGACATGGTAGCGGCGGCGGCAACACCACGAACAGCACCACCAACAACAACTTTACCAACGGGGAGGGAGGAGCAGGACAAGGAGACGAAGAACAGGGCTTTATCACAGGAGGAGGAAGAGGAGGAGGAGGGAGAGCCAAGCGGGGATCGCGGGGCGATCTGGGAGGAGGAGATTACGAAATGGTCACCATGTCTGGCGCCAGTGGCAGCGGCAGCGGCATCGGTAGCGGTAAAGGTCATGGGAGATCACAAAGCACCGTTTCCCAAGCTGGGCTAGGGGGCCCATTAGAGAAAGCCGACTAGAAGTCCCGGTTATGGGTATTAACCAAATATGCATTACGATCACTACCCCGCGCCGTTTGGTTTCATTCCCCCAAAATAGCACTTGTTTTTGCGATGGTGGAGTTTTGGTATGTGGGGAGTGAACGAGTGGTTGTTTGGGTTGGTTGGGTTTACATCGAGACGACGGTCTTCTTCCTCTGCCTTGTTACCATCGCCCTCGCTATCACCAGCACCACGGTCCTTGTCTTTTGTTATCTTCGACGAAGAAGACGGCGACGACAGCAAGCGTTGTTGGACTTGGACTTGGAACGAGGAAGAGGAGAAGCGGGGGGATTATAGTGAAGAAGGAGTAGTAGGATATGCTGATGTTGGCTGGTCGATGATGTTGTTGGTCGTGTTATACAGTTTTCTCTGGTATATTTAGATCTCTTTTGGGACCTAGTAGCATTGGGTATTGGGTCTGGAGTTTTAAGGTGTTCCGGCATTTGGTTTCAGGGTTCTCTGGCTATAGAGTTATTGATACGGGGAGAGCGATGGCTTGATCGGATGGATACATGGATATATATGTATAGATGGATGGATGGATGGATGAACATCCGGGCATGAGATGAGCGAAAAGGTCAGGTCTGACGACGAGCGAAGTAGAACATATTGGAGGAATGGCTAATAGACGCTGGCGTAAGACGCAGGCATAGCATAGCCGCACAAGTACTGAATGCAATTACAACTTGATTCCCCATGGACAACAGTGAACATAACCTAGGTACCTATTGACATTTTGTAATCTTGATATCTGTCTGATCTGATTTTGGTTTTGGGAGAACACTAGATAAAGATCCTCCGCCTCAACTCCCCCATGCTCTAATTGGCTAAGCTCAACTCACTTCACTCACACACACAAGTCCCTCCTTTCCTCCCAAGACACTGATCCGCTGACTGATTCGATCAACAAAAGAAACAAGTAGGATGAAAAGCCAAAGGGAAAGAAAGAAATATAAACAAAAAAGGGGTCAAGTAGAAGAAAAAAAAGTTGACTACAGGTCTAAAAGAATATTCAATGCTTTCCCTCCTTCCATCCATCCTTCCTTCCTCTCGTTGCTCTCGCTCCGATCGATGCTTCCCCCCAAAAGGAAAAGAAAAAGAGAAAAATATATAAAAAAGACAACGCCAAACAGTAAATATGGTATGGTATCATGGCTTATAGTTGTTTGTTATGGTTTCCGGTGTGGTGATGTTGAATTGCTGACTTGTTCGTTCTTGTCGTTGTGGCTTTGCCTCCCCCCTTTACCCTTTTTGTTCTGCCGCTGCCAACCAATGAAGTGCACTCAAGCAGTCAACCGGGGAGCGGGAAGGAAGGATACATAGAACAGGGAGGGAGGGAGACCGAGCGAGATTTGATGGAAGAGAAATTCGTTGCGAAGTTCAAGAGGAAATTGTGGATTAGGTCTTCGTCGTCTTCCGTATCATCTTCCTTTCATCCTCGGCTCCGTCCGCACTTAACCCTTGTCCTTCTCCTTCCTTCTCTTCCCCATCATGCCGCTCTCTCGCCCGTCCGTCAACTCTAGTAACCAAGCACTGGGGCTCTTTCTCCTCCGTCTACAACGTTCCGCAGGAACCTCTCCCTCACCGCCTCCCATTTCCGTCGCGCACATTTCGTCGGTGACTCCTAGGAACCCGGCGAACTATCCATCTCCATCTTCAGCTCCAGCGCCGTCGTCGTGCCCTTCGCCTCCGTCATAGTGTTGTCGTTCTATGACACGCCTTGGGGCCGAGTCTGTGCATCGCCGAAGGGGAGCGCGGGCAGAGCCTTATCCAGGCTTTCCCGACCAATAATTTGGTGACCGCCCTTGTTGGATCTGAGCGAGCCACTGGAGCTCTTCAGGTCAACGGATTTGCCATTGCTATTACCGTTCATGAGGCCAATGCTATACCCGCTATCAGCGCCGTCCTTCAGGGACTGAGGTGATCCGTATCCATACCCTGTCTTGGGCGGTGTTGGTGGTGGTGGCCCAGGGTCTCGGTAGTCGCGAGCATGACCCCTCAGGAGCGGGTTACCAAACCCGGCCTGTCTTTCCTCACCGTCCTTGGCAGGGGTAAGAGGGCGGTACTCGCTTTCACCAGCCAAGTTGCTAACTCGGCTGTTGTGGACCTGTTGCTCGGTGGATGACCGACCCTCTGCAGCCTCTTCAACCACTGGTAAGATGCTGGTTTGACTAGCTATGTTGTCCCTGCGCTCGATGCTGCCAGGGGAGAGCGTCGTCCGGAGCGTCTTGGTCGGTACCTCCTCCTCTGATACGCCAGTCTTGTACGCCTCACGCTCCGCCCTCTGCATCGTTGCCTCGGCTTCTGGTGACTGAACACCAGAGGGTAGGGGTGGTACTGTCGTTGAAGAGCGACCGTTGCGTGCGCCAGCTCGCTGCTGCTCCTGATCGGCCAAAGCTGCTTCTGCTTGCATCTGTGCGTCTCTCTCCTGGGCTTCGCGAATCGCCTCCTCGCATGACATGGTGATACCCTCAATGAAGTTGATGAAGCGCTCGCCATATTCGTGAGGGGGGAGGGCAGAAATCTGAGTACGATCGCCCGACAAGCCCTTCCAGAAGTTTTCCAGTTTCTTGATGATGCCGTACTGGAAATCACGTTAGCACTCGTCATCAGCATACAGACCAGATAGAACATGAACCTACATGTGTCAAGCAGTCAATCACTCCGAGGTAATAGATCTCATCCGCCGGGGTGTTGTCCTCATGGGTTGCACGGAATCCTCCGTCATCCTGGTTGAAAACAAAGCCCACGCGGCTCTGATTGTGCTCAAGTTCGTCGGGCATCCGGCTGCTCGTCTCTCCCATAGGAACTGGCCTCTCGGATTTGACCATCTGCCTCAATTCTCTAGCCTTCCGCGCATTCTCCAACTTAGATGGAGTCCGCAACAAGACGGAGGAAGGGTCCTCGCGTGAATGCTCACCGCCAGGGTTGAACACACGTAGGGTCTTGTCCCGCAGATTTTCCTCGTTTCCTCTCTGAAGATCATGGATGCCGACAAGCAAAGAATAATCCATTATCTGTAGCTTCTGAAGTAACCGAACATCCTTCTGGAGCTGCTCCAAAAACATCTTCTTCTTCTGAAGTCCAAGTTCGAGATGTCGGTGTCGTCGAAGCCAGTTTAGGTCCTTTAGTGTTGCCCTTGGGTTCTTGTCGAGATCTTCCTCCCTGTAGTCACGACCAATTGTTGAACCCTTCAAATCGAAGGTCTGGTGGATGTCCCGGTGCGGAGGGAAGAGGTTGTTCATGACGACAAAGTGAATCTTTTTGCCATAGGGCATCTTGACCCGGTGTAGGCCGTAAAATTGCGAGAGAAGGGTGTTGGGGTTTTCGGTAACATGCTTGAAGTAATCCTTGAGGATCTTGCGAAGAAACTTATGCTCGGCATGGTGAATGGTCTTGATGATGTACTTGTAATCGCGAGAAAAGTAAAAGAAACTGCCGCTCTTGCCAGGAGAACCTAGCTCGGAAAGTATATACTTGCCTGTCAGTGACATGAGATAGTCTGCTGGATCCAGGCCGAAGCGTGCGCGGAGATGTCGGAAAACCCAAGGCGCATAGTCCTTGAACTTGAAGTCATACTTGGCGGATGGAACCAGCTCGTTTCCGGCACTTCTGAGGGGTTAGATACCAGATTGTGTAAGAGGAAGGAAGTATCAAGAAATGCTTACATATCAAAGGTGGATTTTTGCTTGGCCTCGAAGTCAGCGTCCGTCAGCGGGCGGTCAAGCTTGGCATTCGTTCGCGATACCGAGACTCGAATGCCGGTCAGCATGTTGTACGCTGTGACCCAGTTGGCATGTGTCTCGTCGACCTTGGTGCCAACCACAACCCGGTCGTCGTCTTCGGCATCTCTCTTCCTCCTCTTGCTGGCCCGTTTCTCCCTGTAGACTTCGGCCCATCGCAATGCGTCGTCATCTGGCACAACTTCGTCGCGAGGCATTTCCGAGTGGAGAGATCGTGTGTTCCTTCTAGCAAGATTTAGCGACGCCCTACGTACGCCAGCAACGCCAGTTGGTGAGAAGCGACCGGTTGCATACGTAGCATCGGAGCCGTCCTTGGATCCACGAGGACCCGAAGGTCTAGGGACTTCGAGGGTATGGCGATGTTTAATACCGGGACCGGGTGGCGGTGCGAGGGCACTGGTGGAGGCTGAGATGGGTGTTGCAGGGTTGTACAAGGGCGGCGACGAGTAACGATGCGGTGAAGAAGGGCTGCTAGGTGCCGAATCACGCCGCTGAGCTGGTGGTGATGATGGAAAGTATCCGTTGGAAGTCTGGTGGGCGGAGGGTGTGGGCGTCCCGTTCTCGGTGGTGCGAACGTCTCCCGTGTTGGCCGGGGGTGGATGAATTGAAACAGTGTTGGCAGAGCCCAGGGAGGCACCCTTTTGGTCGTGTGTCGCTTGAGCGTCCGGAGTTGGACGGACTGTGCGGTCCGGAATTGCAATGGGAAACCTGCCGTTTGGGTGCGGCTTCCCGCTTTTCGTGACTTGATGGCCGCCCAGCCTGGCGCCCCCGTCGGCCCTGTTTGCCCCGTTCAGGTTCATCCCATGTAGTTTCCCACTAATCCCGTCCACATCGCCATCGACACCTCCATTTGGCGAAGAGGTCATGTTGGGATGTCGTCGCAGACTGTCCCCATTCAATCGTGTGCTGATGTCCAAATCGTCGGTAGAGGTGTGTGTCGATTGGCTGGAACCCTCGTCGTCGAAGCTCTCGATTGACGTGTGAGAATGAGAGTGACGAGGAAGTGGGTGTTCATCGACCTTGCCGTTAGGTTGCCCGTATTGACCGGCAGGGTTGAGGTGTACGACGGCGGGGGAATGCTGGTAGATTGGCGAGTTCTGGTCGGGTGCGAAGGAGGGCATCTCGGGTGGATAATGGCACCCGGAAACTGGGCAGCTAATGGCTACTCGGTGAGCAATGTTTCGGTATTATTGTCGGCTGGCGGTAGCGGCACACATGCTTCGACGGCGAGAGAGAGGCCAAGGATGACAACTGCCAACTGCGTACCAGCCCAGGGACGGATGGCTGATTGATTGTGGATTGTTGACCAAGTCGGTTAAGGGGGTTCCGAGATTGGCGCTGGTCCGCGGTCGGCCCCGTTCGGGATCGAGAAAGGGGGTCGAATTAAGATGATGGATATGGCAGATAGGGAAGGAAGCGAGACAGGAAATGACGAGAAACCGCGGAGACGAGACAATTGCGTCGCGTTAATATCGAGTGGTGGTGGTGGTGTTGATTGAGTGTTGGTGTTGAGAGGTGGTGTGTGTAGTGTGCAGCTCAGCTGCCCCGACGTTGAAACGAGTTGGAGTGGTGGTGGTGGTAACAGGATTGGAGGTTGGGAGTGAATGAAGCTGGCGGACTGTCTGGGGCTGGGTGCGTGCTGCTTGCTGACTGACTGACAGTGACGACGGGCCCAGCAGCGACGGCCACCTGTTGGGGAGGGACGATCGGACAGGGCAGTTTGGATCCCAGCCAGGTACCTAGGGGAAGCCGGA
Organism: Neurospora tetrasperma FGSC 2508; assembly: GCF_000213175.1. Classification (NCBI taxonomy): domain Eukaryota; kingdom Fungi; phylum Ascomycota; class Sordariomycetes; order Sordariales; family Sordariaceae; genus Neurospora; species Neurospora tetrasperma. Next base: position 2,762,686 of record NW_009799103.1, on the reverse strand, counting down.
CAACCAGTGGCGGGCAGCCTTGGCACTACCCAGGCCGGACTATCAACGGAAAGCGAGAAAGAAGCGACAAGGGTTGGCTTGGCCCGATTACTGTACACGTAAAAGGTGATGGGGCGGCTTAAAGATGAGGACGGATGAGATCAAACTCGTGTTATTGTAGTATCATTAGTCTAGGTCGTTGGGTCGTTTCATTCAATGGCGTGTCGTGTAGTGTAGGTAGTGAGTGCTGTGGGAGAGTGTGTGATTTCCAGGTGTGTGCTTCAGGTTGGCGTACAGCGGCAGTGAGTGCGACCAGAGCAGAAACCGGGAAGAGAGGACCAGACCAAACCAAAGTGGAATGTCGCGCAGGCGGCAGTGACAAAAAAAGGCGGACGAGGCACCGGTCAGAGACGGAGTAAGAGCAATGTGGGCCTGCAAGGAAGATAAGTGGCTTCCGCGAGAGAAAGAAAGATGAAGAATAAGATAAAAAATAAAAAAAAGACGCAGAGAAAATGAACGTTTCCAATCAGATTAAAGACCCTTGATTTCGGCACGATAGTGATGAGTGGGAACAAAATCGATGGAGGGATTCCCCGGTGTTGATGTCGCCGTTGTTGGTGCTGTTGCCAGAAAACCAGGAAAGATGATGGTGGTGATGCGGAATTGGAGTACACAGGGAACACAGCGAAACGGTGTGTGGACACTGGACACAACC
>NW_009799103.1:2721342-2761018 GCF_000213175.1 Neurospora tetrasperma FGSC 2508 | reverse complement strand
CAGCTGAAGTGACTGCAACAGCGAAGGGGGGCGACACACCTCACACCTCACTCAGCACCAGCGAGACCTGGAACAGCTAGAGGCGGAGACAACTCTGCACTGTGAGGCTGCACTCCAGAGTGGACTTGCAGGATCCACGACAACATGTGGGCATGGCTAGCCTCCTGCAGCCAGTGACAGCCTCCAGCTTCGCCCAGGGGGGGACGAGGCCAAGACATCCCAGGAAAACTCCAAGCCACCGTCTGTCACCGAAGGCCGCGAGCGAGCGGCATGAAGTGAACATGGAAACAAAAAGCGAGAAAGGGCTTCCCTTCTCTAACTCATGGTGGGCAGCCCAGGTCAGGGCGGGCAGCATGGAAAATCTTGTAACAAATGATTGCCGACAGCCGAACACGCCAAGCGGAAATATGGCTTGGCGCTCTTCCTGGGGGATACACTACACTACGCTAGATATCCTCCACAGGGCAGTGGCAGCTAAAAACTCTCCAACAAGCAATTCCGATATTTTTAGAGTTTGCACAACTCATACGAGTTTTGTTTGTCTTTGCATTACTTTTTAGCATAAGGATTTCGACGGGAGGTTTGATGTTGAAACTTTCTCCGGCTAAGCCTTTGTTTTCAGCTCTCATGCTCCCCCTCCAGGGCGATCCATCTCCATCCATCACGACCCCGGCCGCACGGCAAAAGCCGTAGAACATCAGAACATTTGAAGCTGTTCAGTTGTCACAGAGAAAGTCTCGAACACACAACCACACACAAACACGAGACTACAAAACCCACCTCGGCTACGTGCTCATCTCAAACAGCACCAAGGGCGAAAGGGAAGGGGAAAAAAAAGCCTTCGACCGAAGATCCCATTTCTTATTTCCCCGTGCCGACAAAGAATTTGCCATCGGACCCCGTATCTCGTTACCTTGAACTCAGTTGCTGTCGTCCCCAACAACCCACCATGACTCTGAACGCGAGATTTCAACTAGATGCCAAATTTCCTTCTCCCTCCCGGTGGTTTCGTAAAATCCCCGTGACCGATTGGGGGATGAAATGATCTTCAATCCCGTCGCTTTGCGGGCACCACTTGTTGTTGTTCCCTTGCAGTCCCAGACACGCCGAGTCGTCACAGACATCATCCAGTCACAGGTTACAAAGTCCCAGTGCAAAGCCACGTTCCCACCCGCTGCCCCCACATCTCATTTAAAGCGCTGAGCGGGCGGAGACGGGCTGGACGGGGACCGGGGTTGGGCGGGCGTTTTGGGGACCTCTCTTTTATTCCATCCATTTTCATTCCTTCATCAACGTGCCCTTGTCGACTGTGGAAAGGGAAAAGAAAAAAAAACCCACGACGAGGGGAGCTCTTGTGTCATGCCACCATGCTGACAAGGTCAAGTTTGGGTGTAACAATCTTCCGGGGAAGATGTGACGAGAATGACAATTTCTCAAGCGGCGGCCTCTCGCTTACCTACACTACACAGTAGGTACATGCCTGAGTTTGATGATCGTTGATAAGATAAAGGGTAGTATGATGTCGTCTTCCACTTGTGGCTATCAGTCGCCAGTCAAGCCAGCTCATCATGGCCCATCTGGACGACCATCACACTACACTACCCTCTATGGAATTGATTACTCCCACAAACGATCAATTGAACAGTGACACGACCAAAGCAAGGAAACATAACTCGAACTCCATACATATAATCATAGCAGTCGGTTTACCAGATTTGAACCGGGGGCAATTTCACTTGACCGGCGAGAGAAGCCAGAGACACACCAAGAAACAAATCAACCAACGAGAACCCCCGCTTTCTAAATCTTCCTGATCATCATCATTAAGATGGAAGGATCCTGAAACAATTGTCGAGTTGGACAAGATGGAGACCATGCAGATTAGTGAACTTTCCAAACCGATCGCCTCACACTGTACATAGTTTCGGTGAAGTCAATTTTAAGGTGGCCCCGTTGACTGTCAAGTGTAAGTACACTAGTTTACTGTGTAGTGCAGGACCGTGACGAGAACCACGCATTCAACAGGTTCAGATCATGTGATACCGAGCCCCTCATCCTCCTTCTCCTCCCGCCGTCAACGAAGTAATCCATCACGAAAGAGAGGGAGTGATTGGCGGGGATCACAAGGTTTAGTTGAGCGGGTAAGTAAAGTAGCTTTACTACTAGTCTAGTGGAAGTTGTACATAGTATCAAAATTGGGGAAAAAACGAAACGTCGTCGATCGATGTCTGCATGCTTGGCAAGCACAATTAGAACTTTGATCACGACAATCACTCTCGGGATGGTCTAATCGCTTCTTTCCTTTTTTTTTTTCTGAATTAGCTTCTTGCTAAAGCTGAAGACAAACAATGAAGTTAGCGGTTTCGACCATGATACTTTAACCTTTACCCCGCCAGCATCCACCGACCGCGTTTCGATCGAACTTCTGCCGTCGTCTTCGTTCGAAGCAACTGATAATTACCCCAAATGCCTAAGCATCGCATCGATGCCACAGCCAATTTTTCTTTCCCATCACGGCGCATCAGAACCAAGGAAAAGAAGAGAAATCTGAGATAAGAAGCGCTTTACAAAACGCCTCGTTGAATTTGATGGTATAACCGCGAAACTCGCTATGAATAAAAACCCCCAAGAAGCCATGACCCGCCAGATACCCCTTATACAATGATAATATGCTGCAGACAGACATGATACAAAACCAGACCCGAAAAAGAGATGCTAACAGAATGCGATGCTAAAATCTTCATATCCTCCTTCTCGCGTCATCCATCCATCAACCATTCCCTCAACTAACCCAAATCCTTTAAACCACCCTCCTTTCCGTAATAGCCTCACCAACCGGCACCCCACTCACGAAACCCCCGTTGCCCCCACCAAGCTGATAGACCTTTGTACCCCTCAACCACGTCTCCCTCACGCGGCCCTTGAACTGATGTCCCTCCCACGGACTGCACTTGTTCTTCCACTTCATATCGCCCGCCCGCAACACCCACTCCTCCTCCTCATCGAAAACACAAACGTCGCCGTCCATGCCGACCTTGAGCCCGCCCTTGCGGTGCGACAAGCCAACCTGCTTGGCCGTGGCCTGACAGCATAGCCGGACAACGTCGACAATCGACAACGGAGCGCCCCGCTTGGTGGCGGTGGTGTGGAGGATAGGCAGGCCGAGACCGACGGAGGAGATGCCGCCCCAGGCGGCGAAGAAGTCGCCCTGGCCCTGGGGGCCGGCGGCGGCGTCTTGCTGAACATAAGACAGCTCGGCGGCGTGCTCGTGGTTACCGCAGCAGTCGGTCTTATTGGTGTTCTGCTTCTCCAGGTCCTCGGGGAGAGTGACGTCGATGCCAGAGTCGGTGAAGCGGAGGCTGGGGCGACGGAGCAGGGCGCTGTTCTGCTCGTCGAATTCGGGCTGGACGGACAGGTGGTCAGGCAGCAGCTTGAGCTCGGGGGTGCAGGGGCTGTGGTCGGACACAACGGTGCGGATGCAGCTGTCGTCGCCGGCGGTGAGCTCGGCCCAGAGCTTGTCCTGGTTGGACTGCTCGCGGATGGGCGGGCAGCACTTGTGGCGGGTGTCGCCGTCCTCGATGTTGTCCGAGGCCAGGCCGAGGTAGTGGAAGCACGTCTCGGCGGTAATGTTGACGCCGCGGGCGCGGGCGTTGCGCAGGATCGGGATCGCCTCGGTCGCCGACAGGTGGACGATGTGCAGGTGCAGCTGAGGCGCAAGGTTGGCCATGGAGAGGATCTCCTCAATGGCGTACGTCTCGAAGGCGGGCGGGCGCGACTCGAGGAAGGTGGAGTAGCTGGTCAGCTCGCCCTTGGGGGCCAGGGGCGGCTCGGAGCGGGTGACGCCGTCGCCGACCGAGTCAGTGATTGGCGGAAGCATCTCGGCGTGGAACATGAGGGTCGTCGGAGTGTCCTTGAGAGTGGTCATGGCGAGGGCAATGTCGCTTGAGGAGACGGCGGGGAACTCGTCGACTCCGGACTCAATAAGAAATCCCTTGAAGCCACGGACACCGGCCTCAACGAGGGGGAGCAGCTGATCGGCGTTGCCGGGGATGACGCCGCCATAGAAGCCAACATCGACCCAGCATTGACCCTGAGCAGCAGCAAGTTTTACCTTGAAGCCTTCGAGTGTGGTGGTGGGAGGAATGGCGTTCAATGGCATGTCGATGACGGTAGTGACGCCGCCCGAGGCAGCCGCCCTCGTGCCAGTCGCGAAGCCTTCCCATTCTGTACGGCCGGGCTCGTTGAGGTGGACGTGGGCGTCTACAAGGCCAGGGAGTATGAGCTTGTTGCCGTAGTCCACATATGTGCTCGACGCGGGGAACGCTTCTTTCGACAGGACGGTTGGGGCTACGAAGACGATCTTGCCGGTGGTGGAGGAGATGGCGATGGTAGCGGGTGTGAGGAGGAGCGAGTCGTCAGGCTGAGTGAGAACGGCCCTGTTGGAGACGAGTACGACAAGCGGGTCAGCTGCCGCGTCCGGGAGGAAGGTTAATACCGTCATTGTTGCGCGTTATATGTTGTGGATGTGGTTTGAAGTTGGCTAGGGCGCTCCCTCTGTGAAAACCGACAAGGCCGCTAGTTCTAAGAGAGGGAGAGGAAGCAAAAGCCAAAGGGAGAATGAGAGTGTTCTCGTATTCCTCTTCTTGCTTGGCTTGTGCTAAAAGCTCGCGAGCTCACAACACAAATGTTCACCGGGATCCGGGGATAAGACGTATGATCACCAGGATGCGGGAGCTTATCTGTGTTCGGACTTTATCCTGTGGCTGTGTGTGTGTGTGTGGAAGGGGGTGTGCCGTGCCGGTGTAAGATGTTGGTTGATAAGAGGCGGGATACGATATGTAAGACGCCGTTACGGTGAACAATAAAAGATCGAGTAAAGCTGATAAGAGATTCGGCTGTTTGTGTTATATTTCAAACAAAGAAAGGGGGGGTATTGTGTAGTGTCTAGTAGGCACGAGATAGTAGGTGTACCTAGAACAAGAGATGGGAAGAAAAAGAAGAAGAGGTGAGAAGGGACGGGTTCTCGAGATAAAGAAAGGGTCCGATAGTAATATCCATGATGATGGAAAGCCCTTGTAAAGTGCCGTTTGCCGCGAGGAGACTCCACCGCCCTACTGGGACTGCGTTGACCTCCCGAGCTGGACCGATCGGTCGAGGCATCGTGAATGTGTGGGTATGGGGTCAAGGATCGTGAGGCTCCGTTCCGCGCCGTGAGGGAAAAAAAGCGAGCTCCACCGAATCAGCTAGCGTTTCGAGACTTTTTTTTCCCCATATGCTGCCCCATGCTTCCCGAGGGTCCGTTCGGGTGGTCCGTATGGAGGCGCACTTGAGCCTCCATCCCTCACCCAAAGGATCTTGAGACGTCTTCCCCAGAAATCACAGTTATCAACAAGCGAGCCGTTAGCATGGTGGTGGTGGTGATGACAAGGCGGTACCGGTAGAGGTAGATCGTTCCCCATCCATCCATCTCCATCCATCATACCCACCCACACACATACATAAAAGACGATAAGACTACTACATCATCGAGCGGCGCTCCTTTCCCCAGAAAGTTGAGATGAAGCTGTCACACGCTCTCCCGCTTGGTTTTGGTCAGGGGTGCCGCGCGTAGTGCCAACATGGAGATAAGAGAAAAAAGCACGTAGGGCAGAGAGGTAGATCCCGGGCCGCTAGGCTCTGGGAGAAATTCACCTCTGCTGGGATATAATTTGTTAGCGTTGTTTTTCAAGGTGGCAAGCAACCTTGATCTAAAAGGCACATGGAAAAGCCGGTCCGTCATCGGCCCGCCTTATGTTTCTTGAAGTGCTACCATAGGGAGCTAGCAGATTATATCCCGTAGAGATGTACCGATTGCTGATCAGGTTGAGATCTAAGGGGATGGAGGGAGATAACAGGAGAATACCATCGATATGATCCTATCAGACCGTGACACTGGACACCCAATTGGCCGGGTTTTCCTTTACCAAGAGGCTGTAGTGTATGTAGATGGCGGACTGATAGGGAACATATCGGAAGGGGAAGGGACATGGAATTGGAAGGCGAATAGGTATGGAATGGAAGGAGTGGAAGGAGAGAGAGAGAGACAATCGACAGAATTTTGTCTTGCAGTTATCGGCGGCCGTTAATTGGTGCGCGCTGCAACAGTCCGCAGTTTTCCCATTGCGGTTGCCGCCCGGTTTTGTTAGTCGGAAGCAGCCGCTGTCCGATGCAAACACACCCCACCAGATAAGGTTCCAGACACGCCCCCCACTGGAAAAGGAAGATTGTCCAATCATGAGAACGACTGAAAAAGTAGGGCAATGGTAAGGAAGTGGTTTTGCAGGGTCCAGATGGAGAAAGTCACCGCCTGCCACTCCATGCCACAGTGGATCGCGACAATTCATCACTTGATAGCAGCTGAGTGTCAATTGCAGTGCAGTGTGAGGACGGGATCTGAGTGTTTCTGTTTCAACTGCGTCACTGATGATAAGGAAATCAACATGACGACAACGGTAGAGCCTCCCTGCTTAATACGACAATGCCCAGACATCACAGCCAGCTCCATCTCAGCGAAAAACAAAGTGTCGCAGGAATGTTGACGCAGGGCTCGTATCGGTGAGAAAATACATACTCTCTCGACGAGATTCCGGATTTAGGAGGCAAACCCGAGGTTATTCAGTGACCTGACCGACCCAACCATGGCTTGTATGGCTCGCATGACTCCGTCGTTGTGTGTAAATCTAGCGTAGAGGGAAAGAGCGGAACCTTCTGGCGGATAAGAAGAAAGTGAGTTTTGATCGAGTAACAATCGAGTACTAATCGAGTAAATATCGAGTAACACTTTCCCACCCGCTGCTTTCTGATTCGTCCAGACCACTCAACGTTCCTTCTTCGTTGTTCGGAGATGTCTTCATGGTCTTGGTTTCCGCCGGCGTCGCTCGAATGTCGGCATGGATCCTGAATGGTGACTGCAACGGCAACTGCAGCTGCAGCAGGACCATGCATCGCTGTAGTGTACACAGCAAGAGCGACTTTAGCTTCACGCCGAAACACACAACCAACGCAAGGGGCGCACCTGCAACTTGTACATATCCATCCAATTCTTATATAATTATTGCATACTTGGTTCAGTGTGGATATTATGTCTTGTCGAGACCCAGTCAAGTCCAGTGATCCCCCCGCCACCCACAATCCACATTGTCCTCGACCGACGGACTCCCAAAACCACGCCAACACCAAAGACGCATCACGCTTACTTGACCCGCGAGAAGCCGGGCTTCGGGTACGCCGTTAGTTAGGCGAAAAGAGCTTGACCGACTCGACTATTCTGTCCCAGCTCATTTGGTCTCCCGTTCTCAAAATAGAGCCCACCACCGACTGTTCAGTCATGACATTGATCGATGAACAGGGCAACAAACCCGAACCGAACCGAGCTGAACCCATCACCACGTCGGTGAGGATCCAAAGGGTCTAGAAGCCCAGGAGACATCCCCGGTGCATACTTGGCAAGTTAAGCTTTGATCGCCGTCTCCTGCTCCTTTCCTTAGAAGCTTCGACCATGCCATGCTGTCCATGCTCAGCTTTGACAGAGACAGGACTGCATGGACAATGCGTTCGGTTCCTTCGCGATGGCGATGACGAAGGCAAAGAACTCCCCGACAAAGAACCGACCCAGCGAACGGACGGCCCGATGTGAACGCTCAACGGAATACCCGAGACCATTGCTGTTCCCCTGGAGGAATGCCGAAACCGAAACATCCAGACCATGAAAGGCTTGAAAGACCGCGATGTCGGGGTGTTTCTGTTACATAACGGCATTCGAGGATAACTGTCGATCTTTGGTGGTTCCTGCATATCACTATACGCTACAAAGGTACCTGGCCACCAGTACAGTGCACTGCTGTACACTCTAGTCAGAAGACCTTTTGCCTTTTCCCGAACAAGCGAAGCTGAGCTGCTGAAGATGCTGGATGCCATGTGTCGAGCTGGCATTTGACACGCACGCACATACGAAGTTGGAGGCATCACCTCGAGTCCGGGTTGAAGGTCGGACGAAGCGGCCAAGAGCTTTTTCTGACTGTTATGTTCTCTTCACCTCCTTCACCCCCTAGACCCAATGCTTTGTCGAGTTTTGTGATTCTAAGAGGAAAACACCGGCTGCTGCTGTTGTTCGTATGCTTCCTCAATGACGCTGTATCGGCAAGTTGCTGGATAAAAGCCGTGGTGATGACAATGCTGTCAGGTTGACATGTACCAAGTGCGAGCGCCCAAAGCTTGTTATCACCTCAAGCAAGACGTTGTGGGGCAACTGACATGTCAAGCTTGTCCGTAATGCTCAACACGTTTCGACCTTGACCTCGTCATCTTCCTCGTGCGAGGCTTTCGGGAATGGACAGGGACTAGTGTCTCGATGCTACTCAAACGTGGGACTTCAGACATCGGACGAACCAGTATCTTGGCGTGTCGTTGGTGTCACGGAGAGAAGGGTCGAAACTGTGACGGCTGTGGCAAGGACAAGGGCCATTTGAGATATCTTTGGTTTGATATGTGAAACCGCTCTGCTGCTGCTGATCATCAATATCGCACTCGAGGTTGTCGAAGGGCTCGAAAAAGTCGTCTTCAGTGTCATGAATTGCGTCATTGCCGTTGCCCTATGCTCTTGCTGGCAGCGCTGTTGTCCTTTTTCTTTCCACTCTTATTTCTGTTTGTTCTTGTCTTCCCATCCAACGGAACAAGAACGCACTATCAAGGGCTTGGTCATCCCAAGCCCTCCAAATCCCAGCGACAGCGACAAAAGCCCACCCTCTTATTTAGTGACAGGAGGAGGGTAGATCGGCGCTGGTGGACAGGTAGTGGCTTCTGGATCTGACGACGGGAATTCCATCGCCTTTGTAAGCGATAAGCAGTGTTGCTAAGAATCCGCTTCATGTCCTCGTCGTCGCTGCTGATGTCGATGACCTCGCGAATGGGCCGCTGCTGGGAATAGTCACAAAGTCCGGCACCAGGAGCCGTGCGTGTAGCGACTAAGAAAAGCGACCTGGCAGAACGATATGTCGAAATTAGTGTGCTTGTAAGTGGACGTGTCACTTTGTGCTTCCTTTTGAGTCGGTCAGCTCAAGGCCAGCTAATGTCCAGCTCGTTCTGCTCTCACAGGACTTGCAACAAAGCCGGCGAGCACGGGCTTGAGAGACCCGTCACCATCTATCTCTAGGCTACCCGGAACCCAGATGCAATTTTGGCAGTTCCGAACTCTGGATTCATTGAATGGTCTGGAGAAAGCAGTCACTGGATGATGGGAAAACGTTGTGAGCCCTGGTTTCCTCCCATACTTCTCTCCTCCTCTCCATCACTATGGTCACCGCAGACTTTGCGCTTCCCCGATTGCTCAACCACCTCTGGCCTGCAACCCCAACCAAACCAGAGGCATCAGTCTTGGCAACAAGCGACTGGAATTACTTGAGCAATGAAGAATATCAGCTTGGTACCATCAACACCATCAATCAACGCTCATTGCGTCAGCCATGACTCCCATCGCAAGCGGGAGGATTACGACCAACATTGGCAGTAGTCACAGCAAACATATGTGCCGTGAGCAAGTGGTAACATCACGAATATTTGTAAGTGTCCTTCCCCCCCTATCCATATGACTGACTTCATCAATAGTCCTGCCTTGCACCATCTGTCGCCCCCGCTACCTCTTCCTGTTAAACTCTACAACGACTATATAAATGCGCACTTCATGCGCACTTGATTACCACCACATACCTACACCTTAGCTCGAAATCAATCGGACCGCTTTCTGTTCGAGCTGCTTCCCACGAAAACATCTGGATGGCGTTCATTATCCTCTGCAAGGGTTACTAAGTCCTCGTGGCCCGATCTCAATCGTTAACTCCCTGGTCTTGGAATCGCATGTTGTTGATTAGAGTTGCTAAGTATGAGTCCATATCCACGCCGCTTCTCCGCAAGGATCGTCAGAGACTATATTATGGGTCGGTGTTTCTAGGTGCTGGCGATGTTATGGTAACACTCAACTATTTCAAGCGTGACAGTATACTCTTCTTCAATTTTTGAGATACACTCCTTCAATTGTTGGTGAGGTTGATCTTCTCATGTCCTGTTCCTGATATGTCTACTTATTTGCTAAATGCGTTTTTGTTCCTACAGCCTACTACAAACCTAGCTTCTTAGTTCGATTCCTCATGTGTGCACAAGTGATGCTCTCAGAATACCGAATAGGTATATACATGGCTTTATCATGACCGGGACGAGAAAGTCGCTGCGTACTCGGGCTGACAATAGAGAGAACTCCCTGTCTTAAGCTGCCCTCGCGCTCTTTTCATTGCAAGATAAGTGGGAGCCCACGAAGCTTCTGTAGAGGACTTCAACGCACGGGAAGAAGGGCTACCGAAAGGCCCTGGAGGCCACAGACTCCGCCTTTTTGTATGGGAAACAAGCAGCAGAATCTCATCGCTGTTTTATCGCTGAAGTCGCAGAATTCGGCCTGTTACGCCCGAAGCAGAAGCTGGAGGAGAATCAAAGCTCGATCGAGAGGACTTTCGTGGAGAACAACAGGAGCTTGGATTCCGATGAACTGAGTAGCTGCGTTGGGCTGTCTCTCAGTACTAAAGCTTACCGCCAACAACTTTCCGTTACAAAATATTTGTGTGCACAAGTGTTGCACGCAAAAATACTTGCCAGCTTTGCCACTATTTGAAGTGACAAGTGGTACCAGACTACGGCCCCTGGATTGAAAAGACGTGGATCTTGATCAACTTCATTATTGATATTTTCTAGAATGAGGCAATGATGGAGCTTCTAACTATTTCCTTCAGAGGTTTCCAAAACTTATTAGGAAGCCACCTTCGCCCAGCTCGTGCTCTCTCCGGCCAAGAGAAGCAGGTCGCTGACACTGATAATGAGACATGAACTAGGGAACAGCATATCTAGTGGTTGAAGGTCTTCTATACCTTGAGATGCCGATATAAAGCTGGACGCTGGATCGCCACTACAAGATGTTCAGAGCCAACGAAAAGGGGACTCGCACATCTATGGTCCGCACAACACCAGTTCCTTATCAGCAGAATCAAGAGCGTGGACAATCCCATCAGCTTAATTACCACATCATTGGCGAATGCTTCCAGGTCTTCTTATCTAACATGTATAAATAGACGCGAGGTACGCTGGCAGGATCGACGCCGGCAATGAAAATGCGGAGCTATGCGCGGTCTTAAAGACGGATGCTGACCTCAACAACATATCTCAGAACCGCAACCTTCTTTGGATGGGAAGAAAGCAATGACCATGGAAGCATATACCCCCTCGAAGGGACACTCATTCCCTCGAAGGTGGATCAAGGTTTGATTCTCCACGTATCCGGGGTTGCAGGCTTGACAGCTAACCCAGTGAAGGGATCATTGTCTCTCGTGGTATAATGGACATCGTTCTCCGTTGCCCTCTCGCACCATTTTTGCTTTCTTTTTTTCTACTGCTATCATATACATCCATGGTTATCTAGATAGCGAACACACATCTGCAACCGGACACCTTGCGTACCCCAAGAGTCTTCAACACCTTCAACGGTATCTCTACACGCATCTACCGGGCACTTTTTACGTCAATACATTGACGAGTGTTCATTTCTTCTCCATCGTCACAGCCGACAGGTAAAGACTCCCTACAGCACATATCTACATCTTTGTACACCATTGGCAAGGGACAGTAGCTGATTCAGTTCTCTCCAGAAATCCCCTCTAGCCATTGACTATATGGATGCTCCAACGCACGTACATGGCTGGCATCGTAACAGTCGTCGATCCCGCGATCAACGCAGAAGTCGCAGAGAGCTGCGCGTTTGCCCGGCGGTCAGTCGCAGACACCTGGATCGCTTTATCTGGTTGTACGAGGACACTGTGTGGGTACATGATGCCGACATAGAGCGGGAAATTTCAGTCGACCCCAGCGTTGACGACAAAGAGCAACCAACTGGTGGTCAAGACGAGTTATGGGCAGTGGATAGGCATGACACTACCACTCAGGAGATTGCCATTATGGATGCAGTTGCTTCACCCTCGACTTCCGCCGGGCCTAGTATCAAGACCGAGACGACCGTCACTCCATCCATCTCGACTTCGACCGGAGCTGGTGCCACGACCCAGCCCAAGTCCCCTATACCAGCCAAACCCGACATGAGCATCCATCTCGCACCGGACCAAGATTAGACTGCTCAAGAAGAGATCAAAGCCATTATGATGGAGAGGCGTATGGTCACAACTCAGGATAATAGCAACACAGATGGCACCCCTTCTACTTCAACTGCTGCTGGGGCTACATATAGTACAATGAACCAACCTACAACCGAGGCGGCAGGAGAGCTTGTACCGGCCAAGTACAGTTCAGGACTGTTTTCTTCCTTGGACTGGTTCTTGAAAAACAAGGAAAGGATAGGAAACAAAGATGCCCCTGGTGGAAGTAGCGGAGGGGTTTGTAGACATGGAGACGTCAAGTAGAGGTAGTCAGCTGTCGACAGTACTGAGTTTGAAAGGATTGTTGTTGGACGGGGGCTTTGGGTACAACAGTGGCCATCTGGTGGGAGTCGGTTTCTTGCTGGCTCTGACTGCGGCGCGGTCTAACAGTAGTAGTTGGAGCTGCCCTGGTACGGGCTTAGTGGCTTGGTTGGAGGAGAGGGGGTATACGGGAGTGTCGGAGGAATGGTTGAACTGTTTGTGTCGAGATGAGGAAAAAATGAAGGACTGATACTGGAAGATACCTGCATCCACGAGGTACCCTTGCATATGTTGTGACGTAGGTACATGTACACAAATAATGAACAGGTTCCTTGAGTTGAAGGAATGAATAAGTGCCAGATGAGTATCAGAAAAGTCGAAAACCGACTCGGGGTTATCAAGGTAGGCCCGTAAAAGTAGGTAGCTCTCAGACATTTGCCTGCTTCGTAGAGATAGATTTAGACTCAGACAACTGCAGCACAATGTTTACGTTGTTATCGGCTTGATGTTTCTGCAATAATTGTATGTACCATTCGGATCATGATCCGGACGACGTCACGGTCGCCGGGGTTGTCATCCGAAAATGGAAATTGTTGCCGGGGGCCTCGGTCCAGGCTTTGGCCCGGCAGCTGGAGCTTCCCCGTGGGTGGTCCGGCAGAATGAGTGGGGCCCCGTAAGAGGCCTAGCGGGCCACTACACTAGCACGAACGGGCGAACCGCTGGGTGCGCGAAGACGGGACAGCTGATGATGTTCTCCTTGTCCCTGTCGCTGCTGCCCTGTTACAACCTCACCTCCTCCACATAATTCAACCTCGGCCCAATTCTGACAACACCTAAATCTGGGGGATTGTCTTCCTAGAACTCCGCAACCCATCCTCGATAATATCTTCATCTCACATCCAACAGAGAAAAGGTTTATTCGAGTGGAATTCCAGAACCCCTTGTCCTTCAGCGCCCGTATTTGGCAAGTTAAGCGAGGCCCTCTGTGAAACAAAAGGGAATTAGGGAAACCGATCCAAGCTGAACAATTACTGGACATCTTCCCATACGCCAATCACCAAACATACCTAAGGTACCTAGTAAACGCCGTTTACCAGCCACCTGAGATATACCTACCTAGGTAACTTTATCTCAACCTCACCTCTTTTTCCCTTTCAATACAACACCTCCTTTCATTTCCTTCACCAAACAGGAACAGACACACCAAAAACCGCCAAAATGTTCCACCACACCCACGGCTACAAATCCCACTCCCTCCAACTGGAGCTTGTCCACCGCCCCACGGGCCCCATCATCCCCAGCCACACTTTCCGCGTGAGCGCCGTCCCGGCCCCCGTCCCTTCCGACCTCAACGAAGGCGACCTCCTCCTCGAGACTCTGTACATCTCGCTAGACCCCGCCATGCGCGGCTGGCTCGACGACGTACGCTCCTACGTGCCCCCCGTGCAAATCGGCGAAGTGATGCGCGCCTTTTGCATCTGCCGCGTCTTGGCCTCTCGCAGTCCCAAGGCCGCGGCGGGGGACATCGTCACGGCCATGAACGGGATCCGCGAGATTGGGATTCTCAGTGATAGGCATATTGAGAAGCCGGCGTTTTTGCCGCCCGGTGGAAAAACGACGGATCTCTTGGGTGTGCTGGGCATGACGGGGCTGACGGCGTATTTCGGCATGATGAAGATTGGGAATGTGAAACGGGGGGATACGGTGGTGGTGAGCGCGGCGGCCGGGGCGACGGGGTCGGTGGCGGTGCAGATTGCGAGGATTCAGGGCGCCAAGAGGGTGGTGGGCACGGCGGGCAGTGATGAGAAGTGTAGATGGTTGGTGGAGGAGGGAGGTGCGGATGTGGCGCTTAATTACAAAGATCCAGAGTTTCGGAGGAAGTTCAGGGAGGCGACGCCGGACTTTGTCGATGTTTATTTTGACAATGGTGAGTTTTCCACTTGGAGTGATGCGGGAGTGTCTGGTGTTTGTGGGGAAAAGGGGTTGGTCCATTTGGGTGGGAGTGGAGGACATGGCCATGGAATGGATGGATTTGACGAGATGGGCACGATAGGGACGATGTGTGAATACGGCTAACACGACATGATCAAAACAGTCGGCGGCGAGCAACTTAATATGGCGCTGGCTCGGGCCAACAGAGGCGCTCGGTTCGTCATGTGCGGTGGTATCAGTCAGTACAATGCCGAGCACAAGCAAGGGCCAAAGGTGGGTGGCTTTCATTTTCTCGGAACGATAAGCGCCATAGAGTGCTCTACTAACAAGTTCCAGAACATCAACAACGTCATCACCATGAGAATCAGAATGGAAGGATTCATCGTCTTCGACTACAAAGATGAGTACCCAACCGCTCTCGGTCAGCTCGCCCAGTGGCTGGCTGAAGGTAAGCTGAAGAGAAAGGAGACCATCCTCAAGGGAGGCGTCAGAGTCGCGGATGAAGGCATGGTTCAGCTTTATAAGGGTGGTAACATCGGTAAGTGCCACTTTCTCTCTTCAGGCTCTGGTTACCTATATGGATGTCCTTTTCACTGACTGCGGAATGTCCGAAACACAGGTAAATTATTAATCGAGGTCAAGAACCCCGACGAGGAGCGACAATCAAGGCTCTAGATGGTAACCTAGATCGTGGCGTGTTCGGTTGTAAAACTAATTAATGAAAGTACAGGCGGGGGTCCACTATTCAACAGCCATGTGTTCCTTTTTTCCATTGTGTATCAAGAGAAGTGTCAATCGTGTTTGGGCTCAGAAGCCTACCCCAGATAGTCGTGTTTATGTGTGGTAGTTACATGACGTCGACTCGAAATACCACCCAGCAGAGATTTCCTAGACCCTCGCCCCCTCATGTGTATGAATCGAAGTCCGAGCTTTCGTCCTCGCCGTCGTCAGAATACCCAGCAGTGTCACGCAGATCGCGCAAAGTTGCCTGGCTGGGCTGCCAGATAATCTTGAGCGTAGGGGTAGTCGCGGAATTGCTCAGAGAATCTCGGAACCGCCCCCAATTCCATGCCTCAAGCCGGACCCAATTCAAAGATCCATATTGGCCCGACCCCAGTTGAGTACGGTGCTTTACATAAAATACCAACTCACGGGGTCGGGCAAGAACCCCACATTTTTCGCACGCCATTACTTGAAGCTCTTCAAAGCTCTCAGGTCTCGGAATTCTGAAGATTCTGGTATCACGATACGGCCTATGAAGCCGTACCGAGATAAACCCCCTCTGCAATGGCGTCTGGTGACTGGCTCTGGAACTCCCATAACTTCCGAGTGCATACAGCGGAAGGCTGTGGGTGTTCGAATTGTCCGACATCGTTGGGGCGTCGAGGTTGACCGTGACTTATATTGGCAGTAGACGAGCACCTTGAGGTACTTCGTTGCTTGCTATGGTATGGAACATGGGTCAGAGTCCGATGTCATGGAGTGGTGGGAATTTTGAAGTATGCGTTTTACTCACGAGGTGTTGATGGAGGTATGTCGCCGCTGCTATTTCTGGCTCGGATCACGAGAACGGTACTCTTGCCTTGTAGTTTTGATTCGAGTTGGATGGTTTCGGCTGGAGTTTCTCTGGTGGAAGAACGAATTGATGATGGGAGTGGTGGTTGGAAGTGATGACCAGCAAGAAGGACTGAGGGGAGATTTATATCGAAAAGTTGGGCGAGCACCTTAGGACTCAACAGGCCATAATTACAGCGGACACCCGGTTGAGGTGCTCATTGCATTGCATTGTCGGGTTTTTATTTTATTTTTATATGGATGTCCGGAGGAAGCAATCCCACACTTCAACAAGGCACGGAGGTCGGGGTCGGGCATGATGAATATGATTTCATGCTTCCAGATGGCGATATTGAGGTGCACATGGCTCAACACGCTTCCATCCAGACATATGATGAGGGACAGATCACCAGATGGCCTTTGTAACAGTCGACGAGAGAGACGTCTGCATGGGAAAAATTTTTGATGTCCGTACGTACTCCTTTACCGGTGTGGCCGACCACAGACATGAAGCATCACTTTCGCTTGGAAGCCACGTACGCAAGTATCAAGGCAAAGAATTCCGAGGATCAACTTCGGCGGCACGCAATGGTCCTACGGGGATCCGAATCTCATGACAAATGCAAAGCTCACCATTGCGATAGTGCAGACCAAAATTACCTACCTGACGGTTGCTTCTTTGGGCTACTGGAAGGCATCATCATCCTCTGCGTCAAGGTCACTTGCAAAATCTGGGAATAGGCCGCATATCTAAGGATTCATCTGGAAAATACAGTGCAAGGACCAAGAGAAAATTTTACTACTCGGGATGTAGGCAATCTAGTCTGTGACCATCAGGGAAAAAAAAAAAAAAAAAAAAAAAAAAAGTTTCAAGTTGGTGGTGAGATAAAACCAATTTGAATGATATGAAAGGCATCACCACGAAAGTTGTTGGGTTGCTCCGAGGCAACTGGTAACAGTCCGACGGTCACTCGAGGGTTTCGTGTGATCAATGGCACCAACGGACATCAACTTCATATCTAATATTTATTCGGGCATATCAAACGCAGGAACCACTCAATGCATTGTTTCAGTGTATGTAGGTGCCTTGAATCTGCAAATTTTTTCCCATTTTGTTTCCCTCCAACAACATCACACACTGCAACTCCATTCGTCATCGTTCCTCCCTCTGTGCACTTTACTGGTAATGCGCATTACAGCCCACATGAAGCAGCTGCGTCGCCTGGCAAGGCAAACGCAAGGTAGGAGGAAGCACGTAATGCCTCGCCCTACTTAGTCATCGAGGGTTTCAACTTCTTTTCATCATCACCCAAAATGCAAACCAGCACCAGCACCAACACAGACATAAAACCACCGTGTCATCAACTGGGAAACTCACCACGGAGGGCAAAGACCCAAGGTAGAGCAAAGACCTGAGTAGAGGCAGGACACATCACCTGATCATTTTTATTGCAGGCATTGCTTGCTTCATCTCGCTGCTTATCGCTACTTGCCCGTACATACCTACCTCTACCGAAACCGGACACTTCTTCACGTTTTGGCCAGCAGACCTTCAGCCCGGAAACAACGGCTGGCTCGTGATCCGCAGATGGCTGGAGGCGAGCAAGGTTGGAACGATTGTGCAATCTAACGGGGCGTTCACTTTTCCTCTCCTGCGCAATCGTGTACGATTCCCAGGCGATCTCTCTTTTTTTTTATTTTCCATTTACACAGTACATGGAGATCTGATATCGACGAGATGGATGCCTTAATCAAGAAAGAATGCATTGTGATGCTGATCGTGTTCATAATTACTAGCAGATGCAGTACCGTTACTCCATGTGACGTCGGGAACTCCCAGTGGTAGTTAGTGACGGAACTAACATTATCAGACACCGACCAGAACTCCTTCTTCGGCCCGAGCCGACTCCCATTTCAGATTTACAGCACGAATCACCGTAGGTCGACAGAATTCTTGGGCGACCAAGGCTCAAGGCCGAGGCATATGACCTCAAGGAAATCAGCAGTCTGGTTGATGTACAGCCAAGCCATTTGTTTAAGTGTTGTCCGTGTAGTAATCTTAAGTAGTAGGGAAGGTCGTCAAGGCACTTTCCAGGAATGTATCCAGTTGTGCTCGTAGCAAGTCATCTACCTGTCCTCTGGGTCGGCTCAGGACTGAAAGAGTCTTGGTACAGGTAGTATCGTCAAGGTCCATGTCCACAAACGCACCTTGCTGGATTTGTGTGCTCATCACTCGACAAGAACTCGGTTTCCTTACAACCTAATGAGCTTGCCACAACGAACAACGACGAACAAAGTCATTTTTAGTATATCTATCTCAATGAAAATGACTTGTACCTAAGTAGATGTACCTCCATTATTTGTCTTTACCTAAGTCAGAGGATCTGGAAGCTACCGTGAAGCTGTTGCTCTACAATGTTCGTGCTTGTCATTTCGGCGCCGGCTAGACATAGGCAAGGTTGGTAACAACACACAGTACAGCTAACTAAAGGTATTCGAGTGCACGTTACCTGGTAGGTTCAACTGTCAGAGTGAAGGAAGAGTTGGGCCTGAGCTTACAAAAGGACAGTGATGAACTCGTGGCCCATCCCTTTTTTTTTTCTTTTTCTTTCTTTCTTTCTTTTTTTTTTTTTTTTTTTTTTTTTTTTTTGGGCTACATCTAACCCTGGGCAAGTTTTCGAAGTACTTGAGATCACAGAGCTGGAACCACATGCCTGTCCTGGACTCTCTTCCTTACCAGTATATGATTTAATTTGTTCACATGCCTCAAACCTTCTTCTTTGGGGAGGGCCACTATTAAGTGTTAAGGCAATTTCGTCGTGATTGTTGGGGAATGTGGACATGAAGCTAGGGGTAGATACCGCGTCAGAAGCTATTGCTTGGGACTTGGTCTGGTTGACATGCGATGGATGGCTGGCACTACCGTTGATGACAGGTGGACTGGGTAGACTTGCTGCTTCCCTTCGAATTTGGGGTGCCGCTGGAAATGCGAAGTCTGAGGGAAAGGGCAATCCGACATTTTGGTTCAGATGTGTTAAGTTAAACGGGCAGTAGTACATTGATGACATTACATAAGCGAGCAGAAGTGAAGTGAGAGATTCTTCTTCAAGTTCACAGTTTTAGTTGGACGCATAGTAAGGCACACTACCTGTTGGAAGGAATAAGACCAGTTCATCTTGATACAATTACCGAACTGATGAATGCAAGGTACAACACGGGTAAAATTGGTTGTCTACGGTATCATTCTTCTATGTTCCGTTTCATGTTCGGCATTTGATTTTCACATTGAAGCAGAGCAAGAATCAAGTTCATGTTGAGGGCAAAGAGCAAAATTGATTTCCGTTAACGCCAGTGTAAATGATGCTTCGCTCGATGTCTTGCAAACAACGCTTGTAGGATATCCCATCTGAAAAAACACCATTCCGTCCCAGATGCATCTCATTTCCCTCGCTGAAAGTCCTTTAAAGTCCCTAACGCCTGATATCCAATCATCAAACCCATGCCTGAAATGCTGTTGTTTTCCTCCTGATCCCCTCCAAGCCTGTCGTAACTCAGTTCGTCAAAAAGCACCCGTCAGGTTCAAACCCCCTCCGAGTCATACTCTTCTTTCATCATAGCCAATCCAAATCGCTACCAGCAAATCCTTCTCTCCATCATGACAATCCCTTCGATAACTTCCTCCTGCATTCCTCCTGTATGTTGAAGAGCACCCATCATCAGGTTCAAACCCCCTCCGAGTTAAGCTCCTACAATTCAACACACACAACCCAACAGCCCTGCTCTTCATCCTTTACCACCACCACTGAAATCCCTTCTCCTCCTCCGTCAACTCGAGCCATTCCACCGACAAAAACTTCTCTCCCCCCGGATATGCAGCTCCCCAAACCTGCACCTTCAAACCATATCCACCACCCAACCCCTCCTCCATCTTCTTGTGCCATCTGACCTTCTCAGGGTAATGGTTGCGGATCAGAAGCAATCTTTCGTTAAAGATCTCGAACTCGGGCTTCGTCATCTTGTCGATAAGGATGTCGACGATTTCTTCAGCTGAAAGCAGGCTGGCACGTGGCGCTTCGCGGTAGAGAATGTGCAGCTGTTCGTACCAGAACCGAAGGGCGTACACCTGCTGATCGTTGTAGAGGCGGTTCTTTTCGCGAATGAACTTGACAATGGCAGCAACTTCGTGCGGATCGTTGATGTTTTTGCGCATCTGCTGCTTGAGCGAGGCCATGGTTTCGGCTCTCATCATGGTGGTTTCGGCTCTCATCGTGTTGATGTCGCGCTCGTTCTCGAGCTTCTTGATGTTGTTGTTGTTGCGGTCAGTTTCGACCTTGTTGATGTTGTCGTTCTGATTGTAGTTCAACATGATGATTGTTGATCACAAAAAAAAAAGTCTTGAGACAACTTGAGGTAGGTAGGCTTGCGTAGAGGCTGCGCTGAATTTGTTGATCAGGCTTTGATGAACGATGTTCGAGATGAGCTGTTGAGCTGTTGTTCTGCAGTAATGATTGCAAGAAGAGTGGGTAGGCAAGCTGGTTGTCTGAATCAAGAGTGTGTGTGATGATGATGAGAAGAGAAGAAAAGGACCATGAAGAAGGGGCAGGGAGGAGTCTTTTATAATGTTGGAAAAGGCTCCCAGAAACTCCCAGTGCCCTTCACTACAACGTGTCCAATTCCATCCTGCAGCTGTTGTGATGTGAGTTTCTGAACCAATGTACCTGTGCTGAGGTGCAGTGAATGCGGCAGATGGTTGCCACCAAGGTTTCCGCTGCAGGAAATATCAGTGAATGCCCAGCTGATGACTGTTTACTGCGAGCATCTGTAGCCATATTGAGCAGCGCGAGTGAGTATTGAGACCACGTAAACAATGTGGCTGTAGATTGCAAGACGCTGGAGAACACAAAAGGTCTCACGCCGACTGGAACATTCGATATGACTGCACATGATTGGGAATAGGTATGTGTAGGTAGCGGTATATAGGCTCTACCGACAGATCCGAATGTATGTAGTCCTTAGAGGTTAGCTTTACCTACCGGAGATATACACATCACCGAAGGCTCCTCTTTAAAGGCAGGTATCTGGAGGAAAACAGGTTGCTGGCACCGACCGGCCAGATTCCAGAAGCGAAGCGAAGCAAAGATACTGTATCACTGCACCTAATGAGTCAACGGGATCAAACAAGCCTGGCTGGCAAGCTGGGCAAAAGGACAGATTGTGCATTAATCGACATACACACGTACGTACCATCATTGTTCTCAATCAAGAACGTTGCTTGAGCACAAGCACTTTTGCTACCCCGACTCCCTATCATAGAGGTACCGAGCCACACTCATGCAGGCACTCCCATCCCTCACTCCCCAACAGCACACAACCTCGCCCTAACCGGTACATTCTCCTCTCTCCCGACTTTCGGGAAACCCTTCAGCTTCTTGCCCACATCCTTGTTGAATATCAAACAATGCGTTGACCCTCCAAAGTGGAACGTGCCCAACTCATCTCCCTTCTCCACCCTCTGCCCCTCCTTGACCGTGATCTCGCACGAACTGACCTCGTCCATACCCACTCCAATAAACGCCATCAGCCCAATCTCCTTTGCCTCCGCCTCAATAAAGATTATGGCCCTCGTTGCCAGCGCCGTCAAGTATCCCTGGCTCACCGTGATTCCCTTCTGCAAAATCTCGTACTCACCTGCCCTGCCCGTCCTGTCCCCCGACAGCTCGTCCGACGCATCCTCGGCCGGGAAGAGGGGTACAGAGAAGTAGGTCCCGTCCTGGACAAACGCACGCTTGATAGTTCCCGACACGGGCGCGTGCCACCGGTGATACGAAAGCGGGGACAGAAAGGCTTGGTAGACGGTTCCGCCGGCGAAGTGCTCGCTGAGCGGGTCATGCGCGAGCATGTCCAGGACCGAGTACGGCTGGCCCTTGACCCAGAATTTGTCACGCAGGCGGACGTCGTTGGACAGAGCATAGGGTTTGGACTCGCACGCGTTGGCCACCACCAGATGATCCTCGGGCGAGGCGACGGGGCGGGCTTGGGGAACGAAGCGCCGGGTGAAGAAGTCGTCCCAGGATTTGTAGCCGTGTCGGGGCGCCGAGGGATCGCACTGGTACATTTCTTCGAACTTGTACGAGGTGCTGGCGGCGGCGTTGGCGACTTCCATCAGGTCTTTGTAGCTTACTTCGCCGAACCAGCCGGCGCGGTGGTCGCCGAGGACGGAGGCGGACTCCGGGGATGTGAGGTACTTGCCCCACTCGTTTAAGATCTTCTTGAGCATACGGTTCACGTCGGGATCTAGAAAGGCAGCGTGCCCGCTGGGTGTGGCGGAGGCGTAGTCAAACATGGCGGCAAGAGGGACACCAACCAGGCCGACGCCTGCTGCGGCAGCAGTCCACTCGGGTGCCCGGCCAAAGACGTGGTTTAGCACCTGGAGCATGTGCTTGTAGTCCCGGATTTGGCTTTGGCCTGTGACGTCTGTGTTGTAAGGGGGTTTGCGAGGGACTTCATCCCACATGGAGCAGAAGTACATGCGGATGCGGGTGTTGTTCTCGATAAGATCCTCGAACTCCTTGAGAACGGGAATCAGCTCTTGCTCGCCGACCTTGTCGACGTGTTTGACATGGTGGCCGAGCCAGTGTTGGACGATGCGGTGGTCTGCGGGCAGCCATGCTCCAGGCCTGACTTTGTTAGAAATCAGCTCATCATGTATGAAGACTTGTATGCTTACTTGTGCACCCGATACTCGTCCGGAATGTGGTGGTGGTCTCCGTGCTGGTAGACCATGTTGTCGACTTTGTAGGCGCTTGATTATTTTAGACGAATGTGATACTATGTCCTATTGCCGAGGCCTGTCCAGCCGGAACCATCACGATCATTTTATAGTTTCCCCAAAGGTCTTGACAAACAAAAACACAGCCAAAATTCCTGGGGCAGATGATGCAACAGCCCCAAAGTGGTGATGCGCGATAAACTGTTTCTTTGCAGGAGTTTCATCGTGTAGCCAATTCGAGATCGACAGATCATCCAAACTCCATAGGGTGCCGCGAGATCTGACAGATATTATTGACAGATCTATTCCACTTCCTTATTTTTGCTCCGGGTATAAGCCATGTGCACCCTCTTGTGGTCTTTCCGGTCTTTGTCATTGAGATGGTTGTAGAGCATACTGCATTCTTTGCAAACAATGAACTGGGGCCGGGGCTCACCAATTGCGAGGCTTAACGTGGTCTGCACCATTTCCTTCGCTGGGGCCTTGGCTGTGCGTTTCTTTTGGGTAACAAGCTGTGTCGAGATAGTTATTGCTGTCGAATCGGTCTCGGTTGTAGAAGCTGACGATGTGTTGATTGGTGTCCCATCTCTCGCTTCTGGCGTCTCGTCCCCACTTTCTTTCCTTTTTTTGCCTGCTTGATTATCGCCAGCGGCATCATCGTCAAAGGTCGGACGGGTCGTTAGTCTGCGGCGTTTTCTCTGTCCGGAGCCCGAGGGCGGTGGTGATGGAGGTGTCGATGTCAGCTCGTCGGAGGCAAGTGGTGCGGGTGTAGTCGCTTTACTGGTACTGGGTGCGGGTGTCTTGGGCTTTGCTTTGAAGAAAGACAGGATCGAGCCGGACTTGGGCGCGTTGGGTTTCGGGCAGCATTCGACAGACGGAGGAACGGTAGCAGCTAAATTGGGCGGCGGTAGCTGTGGTGCTGGCGTACCTTCGGGACTCAGCTGTCGCGGCGTCGAGGGTTTTGCGTCTTCTTTGGCGGCTGCGGCGGCAGACCGCCTCCCATATGTTCGAATCGGCTTTTTGCGTTGATGCGTGGTAGGACCCGTCTCGACTGCTTCTGCCGACATTGTCGACTTGATCGCCTTGTTTTTTTTCTTCGACTACTGCTGCGATTCTCGTGTCGATTGTCGAGGTCTGGGGAGAAGAATGGCAGCTATAAGTTACCTTGTGAAAGCTTCAGTTTGTTGTTTGTGTTTACTTTCAAAAGCGCCCCGCGTGAACTTTCCGTCTTCGCAGGGATTGGAATGGGTAAATTACACTGGACTGCGACGCGTTTGTTACGCGAGTTCACGCTGCCAAGCCATCCCTAAGCACAGCGCTCAATGACGTGGGGCTCAGCCACTTTGGATCCGCCAAAGTAAACAAACCCCCTGAATCCCGTCGTCTCTCCCATGCTCTCCACTAGGTGATGTAGGGATAAACTGAATCTATCAGTCTACATCTACTTTTTGCGTCTTCTAAGATTTGTGTCCTCGGCAGCAGGCTCCTTATCCTTAATGGCAATCAGCTTGTCTGCTGCCTCTTTGTCTTCCGGACCAACAACCCATGTCTGGACCACTTCCTTGACCTCCTTGAAAGTCTTATCCTTCTTCTTCGCCTGACCAAGATGCCACACGTATCCCGAGTACAGAGCAACTTCAGCAACACCTGCAATGATACTGCCTCCCATAGTGAGGAAGATTCTAGCCGGAGTGCTCCACCAACGCGCCAAGATCCAAAGAGTAGCTGCCACGCCTAGCATGGTGACCATGAAGTTGAAGATGAGCATTAGTTGGCGGTGCACCTCGTCATACGTCACATCATCATCGCCCATGTCTTCCTTTCGTGTAGGTCTGTTGGCTTCGGCGAATGCCCGAGCCATGCCCGTGCTTGAAGGGAATCGTTGCGAGAAGGTCTCCATGGGTGGAACGGGGTTGATCATGCGTTCATAGGCGCGTTCCTCCTCTTCACGGCGAAGTCTGGCCATCAATGCTTTGTATTCATCAGACTGTTTTGGGAATTAGCCATGCCTCCCCAGCTAGGTCAGTGATGTGAGTGATGTCCACTTACCGGCTCAGGCTTCGGCGGTGGTGGAGGCACATAAACCTTGGAACCTTTCAACAGTATCTCCAGGCTGTACTCATTATGGTTACCGGCTTTGAGTAGATTCCGCAAATCCATGATCTGGCCATGTGAGATGGGTGAACCAATATCGACATCGCTTAATGACGGCTCGCCATCTCGCTGTAGTTTACTTGGGCCATCTGGAACTCTTTGTAGAGCTTCCAAGATGGAAGAGGTCACTGTGAGGAGAACCATGATAGCGTAGTATGACTTGGGTGTGCAGATTGGTGATATTTATGTATGTTCTGATGTCAATGATGAAACGTCGCGCGGGAGCTGATGAGATAGATTCAGTGGAGTCGTCAGGTGCACCCAAACCCCGAAAACCCCGTTTCTCCAAATTCAGGTCCCTGTACCTGGAGCTCTCACAGAGCTCAGCTTGGATCGATTCAAGTCGAGCTTGTCTGAAAAGAGAAAGATCTGCACTATCAGCCTCAGATCATTCACAAAATTGCCCAGCTTCAGCCACGTGAAAGCCACAAAATATGGGACAAATGCCGCAATGCCAAGTCTTTGGACCTGCAGAGAGGGGCTTATCTGCTGAAAATGGAAGCTGAGGATGATCCGAGCGCCAAATTTTTGGAGGATGGAACTTTTCGGGATCGGAGGAAGAGGAGCAAGTCGCCGTTGTCACGGTAGTTGTGTAGTGTAAAGGTAAGCCGCACCCACCGGAGGGAAGACTGCTTACCCACCACCGTCCACCGACCGCCGACCACCACACCCACTTCGCCATCCGGATGGTTGGACTGAGCCTCCTCCGAATTCCATAGTGCCACCACACGACCACAGAA
This sequence comes from Neurospora tetrasperma FGSC 2508, assembly GCF_000213175.1. Lineage (NCBI taxonomy): Eukaryota > Fungi > Ascomycota > Sordariomycetes > Sordariales > Sordariaceae > Neurospora > Neurospora tetrasperma. The sequence goes on along the minus strand of NW_009799103.1, from coordinate 2,735,384 downwards.
AAAGTCCATCTACTGCTCAACCCGTGACCCGTCACACCCGGCGACAAGCAGAGAGAGAGAGCTGTTTTTTTTTTATTTACTTTCACAACCAACTTCCTGCCACCACCCGATCGGTCCTCGACAACCCCACGACAGTCGCATCCCAGCTTCGGAATCACCCTTACATGCAAGAGACACTTGCCAGCTAAATAGTCAACAGTCAATTGGTCCTTCTCGGCAAGAAGGACGTGCGCGGGAAACACGGGAATCATGCAGCTCCGGACGGGAGCGGCTTCGGTGGTTCGGACCGGTCTTGGTCTTACACAGTCGAGATGTGCCGTACAAAGCCTTACAGTAGTGCCCCTCGAGCGGAGGATACGGCAGTCCAAGGCCCTCTACCACAACACCAAGAAGAACGACTCGGCATGGGCTGCTGCTGTCTCGGTGGCCGGCAACATTGTCAACAATGCCGTGACCAAGGCCATCAAGGGCACCGACGGTCTGCCCACCATTGACCCTCTCCGTCTTGTCGCCGGCGAGATGAAGTTCCTAACAGGCAACATCCGCAAGCTCCTGGGTTCTGGCCACCCCTCGCTCGACCGCGCCGCCAAGTACTACACACAGGCCGAGGGCAAGCATGTGCGCCCATTAATCGTCCTCCTCATGTCTCGTGCCACCGCTTTGTGTCCCAAGGCTCCTCAAAGGCAACAATCGACTCTCCAGGCCTCGGCCGCCATTGATACCTCAATCTCGCCTCTCAACATCCTCTCCGACTTCAACCCTTCTGACGCCACTCCCGTCTCCATTCCCGCAGATACCGACATCCTCCCTTCCCAGCGACGACTTGCCGAGATCACCGAGCTGATCCATACCGCCTCCCTTCTTCACGACGATGTCATCGATCACTCCGAGTCCCGCCGCGGCGCTCCCTCCGCCAACCTCGAATTCGGAAACAAGATGGCCGTCCTGGCTGGTGACTTCCTTCTCGGCAGAGCCTCCGTCGCCCTTGCCCGCCTTCGCCACGCCGAAGTTGTCGAGCTTCTTGCTACCGTCATTGCCAACCTTGTCGAGGGCGAGTTCATGCAGCTCAAGAACACGGCTCGCGACGAAAAGAACCCCAAATGGTCCGAGGAGACTCTCACCTACTACCTCCAAAAGACCTACCTCAAGACCGCTTCCCTGATCAGCAAGAGCTGTCGCGCGTCTGCGCTGCTGGGCGGCGCTGATGCGGCGACGGTGGATGCTGCCTACTTGTATGGCAAGAACCTCGGCTTGGCCTTCCAGCTGGTCGACGACATGCTGGACTACACTCGTAGCGAGAAAGAGTTGGGCAAGCCTGCCGGTGCTGATCTTGAGCTGGGCTTGGCGACTGCTCCTCTACTGTTTGCCTGGAAGACGATGCCGGAGCTTGGTCCGTTGGTTGGCAGGAAATTCGAGAAGGAGGGTGATGCTGCTAGGGTATGTTTCTCCTGCTCTGCTAGCTGTTCGATCTCACACACACACAAATGCTAACATCGTTATGAACAGGCAAGAGAGTTGGTTCTCCAGAGTAACGGCATCGAGCAGACCCGTGCTCTCGCCCAGGATTACGCCGAAAAGGCCATCGAGGCCATCAGCGGGTTCCCAGACAGCGAAGCCAAGGATGGCCTAATAGAAATGGCCGTCAAGACGCTAAAGCGCAACAAGTAAAGCACCACCGAAAAGCAAACAAGAAAAAGGGCGATCAGCGGTTATTGTAACACCTCCTGAACGATACAAAAATCAGATGACAAATGCATACATGTGCTACTATGTAGTAGCCCCTGGGTAGAGTGGCAAAAGAGTCGAGATCAAGCATAGAGTAGAGGTAGGTAGCCACATAGGTATGTTTGGCTACGGATGTACAGCAACAAATATGTGGCTACGAGTGTACAAGCACAAGGGGAAAAAAGGGAAAACGGGAAAGACAAAAAGGGGCCGACATGACTACCACAGCTAAAGCAGAAGGCTTTTTTTTTTGTGGACGTGGATGTGGTTTTGGGCGGACGACACATACACGGCATACATACATGTACTATCATCATCATCATCTTCTATGATTTTCTAAGGGCGCATTTGCGGGAGCAATGGGAAAGATGAATGGGATTGTTGTAAGAAGGAACCTTTGATTCAGCTCAATACCATGAGGGTTTTCAAGGCACTTGACTATCAGGTTTGACGTGTGAACTTGATATGGGTCGCATTTCAGTTGGGGATCTGCAACAGTCGATTTTATGGCGATGTACATTAGCATGAGATCCACAGACTCATGCTCGTGGTAGTGGCTAACCATTCCCCCCCTTCCATATCCTCCATCACCCACGTTCGATTCGAACCCCATCTTCCTTCTCTTTTCTACCAAGAGGTATCCTGCCCACTACAACTTCTCTTTTTTACCACAGCTTCAATATCCTTTCCTCTACCCCCGATCACGCCTCAACCACTACTCCGCCTCTGAGGTGTGGTTGTCTGAATCCTCGGTGCCTGCGCCGGCGCCGCTGGGCGGAGGAGTGGTAGGAGGACTGATGTAAGGCTGGTTGGTGGTGGGAGGACTATTGGATGGCTGGATAACGGGAGTCATCGTGATGATGACGCTTCCGGTGGCGGTTTCGGTCATGGTGACATGGTAGCTCGATGCAATGTTGTTTGGGGTTATGGAGATGGTGAATACGGGCTGATTGGCGCTCATTGTGATGGTTTCTTTGGTGCTTTTGTAGGTAGCACTATGTACCAAGTACCCAAGCGGTTGTGGTGGTGGTAGGTACCTTGGGGTAGGGAGGAGGACTGTGGAAAGTTTGTTAGGTTTATATATAGAGGTATCTAGGGGTATGTAATGTAGGTGGTGAGGGACGAAGACTGGATAATCGATTTCGTAGGTAAGAAGAGAGAAGGAGGTGGGCATGTTTTTTGTACTTGCCTGGCGTTTTGCGGGTTGAATCAGGTGTCGCTCACCTCTATAGATATTCTGGGTAATGGTAGGAGTTTGATATTGTCGTTGAAGATTGCTGTTACTGATGTCGGTATGGGTGTTTTCCGGTTAAAGGCTGTCAGTGATGGCTGATCATTTGTCAACTCTGCAAGATTGGTGACAGATGGGTCAGAAGGTGAGTTATTTGGTCGAAGTTGGAGTTTCTGCTGATTAAGATGATGATGGTGATGATGATGATGGGAGAAAGAGTAAAACTGCATCAGAGAAATGGAGAGGGAGGGATCTTATACTCGGGTCAAACAGCAATTTCCGCTACCGGGGCGAAACTAAGGTTATGGTCAGGTTCAAACACGACCCTTCACCATCCTGTATATGAGCCAGGTTTGAACAAGACTTTTAACCACCCGTCATTGGACCATTTAGTCTTTCTTGTTCGAGGACCGTGTTGGGTGAATGTCAAGACACCTAGAGGTACTGTTACCAATACATCGTGGGGTACCAGAACCCGCCCGCTGGTTAGACCCGTCACAGCCTCCCTTCATGTTGATATCCAGAACCAAACCTTGGTCCGAAATCCTCCTCCTTGGGTGTAATGTAGAAACCTGACATGAAAGTTCCGCCCGTCATTTCTCTGTGGCTACCTACCCCTTCCCTACCATCATCGTCATCTTGATCGTTAGGAATATTTTGACCATAACCTGCTTCGGCCGAACAACAAAATCCCTGACCTCTCTCTACCATCACCTGTTCTGTAGTCATGAGGTTGACTATCACCCATCACTAACGGCCTACAATCGGAAAACAACGATACCTACATACAGCATCAACCATGACATGACAACGCTAGCAAAGACAAAGTTAGCAACAAGACAAACTATATCAACAGCAATACCATCAGCCGGTCAAGCAGTAACTAAACAATGACAAACACTACCTACAAATTGGTCGCCCCTGATCAGAAGCACGGCCAGGAGATACTGTACCGCCTCCGACGCTACACCAAACAAGGTCGGCACCGTCAACATAGCTCACCAGATGGCCAAGGAGGATAAGATTGAGAATGTAAAGTGGAAGAGGTGCTCCAACCACCCGCACGTGAAGTGAGTGAAATAGGACTCAGAACATGTCATTGGAGATGGATGGGGACTGGAATGGCGGTTGAGACCGTTCACCTGGTGGATTAGTGACGGATGCGAGACGTCAGTGTTCCGCTTTGGAGTTGAATGTTGTAGCGAGAAGTACTGTAGTCAGGAGTTGAGGAAGGGACGATGTTTGGTTAAGAGCCCTGGAAGTGGTCAGTAAAGTTAGGTAGCTAGAGGTACTTGGCTGTTCGGCTGCCCAAAGGAGGCACACCCAAACTGCTTCTAGCACCTTCCCTCTTCATAGGTGCCATTACCATCACCGAGTGCTACTACCGCTCTTTGCCCAGTTCCCCTTCTAACTTCCCCCCTCCCCTCCCAGATTACCGCATTCCAACTCTCATACTTCCACGACAGGCAAATAGGCCATGCTGACATTTCTCACCAGACGCGGGCCGTTAAGCTGACGATAACGCAGGTGCTTGAGAACCCCAGGACCCCAGCATGTTTGGCCCATGCAAAGAGATGGGTCGGCGTAGTCTGCAGTGGTGATAGGGTGGATGTAGAGGCACCAATCTGATATGTTTCTGTTCCCGTTACTGGCGAGTATCGTTGGTGAACATGAACAATGGCTTCCAGATACAACATGCCACTTGTCCCTGACACCCAGTAGCAGCCTGGGCAGCTGTGATGAAGAGGACGACAAGTGGTACAGGTATATGTGTAGCGCATGTTATCAGAAAGTTTATATTCATTATACATATAGAGAGATACCGCCGGCGGAAATGGCGATGCGGTTGTGTGTGAGGTGTCATGGCGTTGTTTGGGAGGGAAGATGGAGGTCAACCTGGTGTAATAAAAGAGAGGACGACTGAGTAAACAGCGCAACTTACAGATACCAACAGTTTCCAAGATGGGGGTTTTGGCCAACCGTTTGTATCGGCACGTCAGCGAAAGCTAGGTGGAGAGTTTTAACACGCATCCCTCAAATGGTATGCTTGGTAGGCCTCTTGAGCCACCCATCTTGTTGCCTTCAATCGGGGTATAGGTGAACACACATCACCGTGATCCAAGGCGTTTCCAATAGTTTGAGGACCAGGCAGTGGCAAGAAACAACGCGTTCACGAGTAGAGAAGAAATCAGTATTGATCCAACGAGAGAAGACCATCATTTGATTCATTTCGTGTCACGATATTGCGACGTGACGCATCTCAAGTCAGCGAGTGATTCCCATCTTGTGCCCATGCACATGCCAATCCCCAAATGGGGCCCCTTCCTCTGCAAATATTCCTTATAACACCTTTCCCGTAACGCTTCAAAAATGTACCAGCGAGCGTAGATATCCAAGAAACGAAAAACCCCCGTGGCACCCGCCACTCGACCATGGCCAAATGTTTTTTAAAAAGTCAAATCCTAACGAGAGAACGCCATTCCGATATGTCTCTTGACCACATTTTCCCCTATGCTCTTTGACCCCACCCCCTTACCACAAAGCCCCTATGATCCGATGCACCTGTACCTTGAGCCAAATCAAACTCCTAACCGTCTTCCGTTGTCTCTTCTTTACCCCGCGTCCCCCCAAATGCTTTTTTTGGATGTAGTTAAGCGCATGCTTCGATTTCCTGATCCGACCAAGTTTCGCCCTCGCCCTTGGGTACATGTTGATATTTCCTTTACAACACCTTTCCATGCCATCTTTCTGAAGTACCAAATCGCCATGAATGAGAAATATGATGTTAGAAGCCAAAAAAATGCCCGGTTCACTCCACGCTTAAGCGAATGACAGAAGGAAAATACATGACCCAGTATCCTATGTTCCGTAACACCACCCGACATGATAGAAGAGGATATAGTGCGATGAAAAACGAAATGAAAAACAGAAAAACATGCGATAAAAATAAGCACGACCTCAAAGAAATCAAGCGGCATGTAGTTTGTTAGTACATGGGAAGGTGATCTTAGCAGTCTTGCTGCCTGAACCACGAGTCTTGAAATCCAACTCACGTACGACCCAAGGGGTTTAAGCAGGAATGAAATCCAGACCCAACCCCTGAGCAATACGAGGCCAGTCCCATACTGCGGCCCAATCACCACTCTCCATAAGCTGCCACACATGCTCCAGAACTTCCAAGGCGCGGTCAGCGTTTCTAAGACCAGTGTATCCCTTGACAGTTTTTACAGCAGCCCGAACCCGATCCCGGTGGGTAGGCGTGAAGCATGCCGTACCGATGATAAAGCATGGGAGGAGGAGCAGGGTTTGGCATGGGTCGCTAGGCTTGAAAGATTTCATGATGCCTAAAGACTCCTCAACAGCCACGGTAACCCGTGGGTCGTGCTGGAGTGGCTTGCGAGATGGTGGCGGCGACTCGGCTCGCAAAGATGAAGTGGTGCTAAGGAGAGGGACGGAGCCCATTCCATAATCTGAACCCTCCAACTTGGGCGACGAAGTGCAGCTTGGTGATGCCGACATAGGCGGCGTAGTAACACCAGGCACAGCGGATCGACTATGGTTGGCATTGGACAGGGGAGACAACCGGAGATCCGATGACTTTGTTGGAGGCAAAGGAGCCGAAGGAGACGGCGGGTAGACGGTCCGAACAAGGTAGATCCACATCATGTGCTTGTACAGGAGTCCTACTCGGTCACGATGGTCTCCTTGAGGCCAGTGAGGGGTCCAGTCCTTGATAGCTGCATCGATCTCAGCCGCCCGATAGAGGCTGACATAGTCAACCACTGGATCGACTTGAGTGACAATATTGTGCCGAATGGTGTTTCGAATCATGGTAATTTGAGGAAGGTACTCCAAGAGTCCATCGGCAACACCAATGAGCCGGGGGGGATAGATAGCTGGTGTGTAGTTGGCATCGTTGGGAATCGCACGGTGGTGAAGAGTTGAAACGGAATGAATCAACTCATCAGCAAAGATATGGTACTGGAAAAACTCGGCGATGAACGAGAAAAAAGCCGAGTCCTCTGGCGGCGAGCTTGAAATGAGACTCTTGTATGCCGAAAGATGGAGCCGGTGCTCACCACGCGGGTTGCCCTCAGCCAATGCCTCGAGGAGGAAGCAAAGCATCTGGCCGTAACGGGCAGACACGCGGAGTTTGTCTTGAGGGTTCATTGCATCGCTGACTTCCACGTCCTCATAGAACTTTTGCCTGGCTTGATCGTGATGATACAGAGACCGTTCGTGGAGCTTGTGGGCAGATGTCGATCGGTTGTTCTTGAGGATATTGAGACCGTAAGGTGTATCATAGTCGATATGTTTGCTGGCCAACGAAAGGATGGAGTGCATGAGGCCTTGATGCTTGACTGCAATTGGCACCATCATGTCCTTGAAGGCATTCTTGTGTTCTCCCTCAACGGTCAACACCGTGCTGAGATGCTCGTTATAATGCTTCCAGAAGATCCTATCTTCGACCGTCTCGAGCCCGTGGAACAGTGGCTGCATGGTAATGGACGGCAAACTGTGGGACTTGAGGCGTTCTGCATGCATGGGCATGTTAGACTGTCCTACCACGGGTGTATTCCCAAGGCTGCTGTGCTTACCCTCCTCGGCCCTCTCTCTGCCACTCTTCCAGATCTGTTTCTCGGGGTAACCTTCACAAACCACGGCATTCTTTTCACAGTTCATGCCTATACGGGTTTTAGAACAGAACGACAGCCGATTGGGGTTGAAGTTGCACTTACACCGTGGCTTTGCCTCGTCACACTTCTTCTTGCGCTTCCGACAAGTGAGGCAGCCTGTCTTGGATCGGCCCTTTGTGATCTTGTTCGCAAGGACAGGAGGCGCAATTGGATGCTTGCGGGGCCGACCTCGGGGCCGCTTCGCCTTTGGCTGATCTAGCATCGAACCGTCGCTGTTTGGAAGTGCATTTGCAGGAGCTTCTTTGATATGGTCCATGCAAAAGTCGTCATCGTCCAATGGCTCCATTTTTGGCAACGGCAGCATGTTGTCGTCCGAGTCCGGGTCCCACGACAACTCATAATGGTGGCCGTGGCCATGGCCAGAACTGCCATGGTGACTGTCGAGTGCCATTTCCCAATTCTCCATAGAAGAGAGAGAAGCCGCCGACTGGGTCAATTCAGGCGAGGCAGAGGCAGAAGCGGAGGAGGAAGAGCAACAAGAATTGCCTGAAAGATCCGTGCCATGATAGGACGCGTCCATGCCATTGCTGATGGGTGAAAGCTGGCCAGTCTGAGCAAAGCTCATGGCCGAAGACATTGAGGCAGAAGTTGAGGTTGACGAAAGTGAGGTGAACCAGGACGATGATTGGGGAAGACCCTGAATATCATCCGAATCCATGCTGTGGCTATCCGACCAGGCAAGGTCTCCGTCGTCCGACGCGGCAGGAAGTGAAGAGTCCATAACCCGTCACTAACGAGACCATACCAAAAGGGTGAAAACAAGGGTGCTTGGAGGGAGGGAGGCGCCCCTAATGCTTTAAACTGTTGCTCAAGGCGGATTGGGCAAAACAAGGCTGGCCGATGGGCGGGCAGCCAAGAAAGGCCGAGATGAGGTGTGGAAGGTGTGTGAGGGGGGCTGAAGTCACAAAGTAGAGACCTTGTGGCACTAGTCAGCCTGGCCTTGAGCAAAATGGTCGATCACTACACTGTCCAGGACTATTCTGTGAAATGGGGAAGGTCATGCATACAGCTTTGGCGTATCTCTACACAGTCGGAAGTCGAGAATTGTGGAGAAAAGATGAAGAACTCGAAGGCGTTTAGCCGTCAAGGAGGGGAATGGGGAGACACTTCGGACCGGCGAGGAACAGTAAATGGTGTAGATCAACGGCAGCGGGACGATCTTGTCCTGTCCTTCATACGTGTTGGTCCTTTGCAAAAGAAAAGGTCAGAGGTAGAGGTAATAAGATGAGGCTAGAGGACGGTGAGGACGACGAGTAGGAGGGAGGGAATTCGTCTCGATCTGTCGACAAGGGTCTTTGAGATGTGTGTGACTGGTGATGAGAGACACTGGGGACATGAAGGAACAGGGGGAGGCAAAAATTTGGTGGAGAGAGGGACGTCCTTATTTGCTTCCGATTCGACTTGTCTTGTTGTGCTGCAATGAACTTGACGGATCGGGGTGGGTGTGGACAGATGGGGTTGTTTATCACCCACCACCACCTCCTTCTCGTTAACCCAGCCGAAGAGACCCATGTCTGCTTTTTTTTTCCAGTCTGCCATTTGTGCAACCTGACCATCCGTCGTCCTAACCTAATCTCTGGGGAAGCTGTGAGTACACTACGGGTGAGAAGCGTAGCACTCGGCTTCTCCACAGTCTGGCGGGCTTTCCCTGTAGAGGCTATTTCTTTGATAGGTGTCCGACTTGGAGCACTTCAGCCTCAGAGTCCAAGCCAAGCAACGAGATACTGAAGGCGGATATCCGCTAAGGTACCTCCAAGCAGGCAGCAGAGAAAAGGGAGATAAAAAAAAAAAGACAGATGGCCATGTGAGCCATGCCTACCTCTAGGTACACTAGTCAGCTCTAGTGCCATCTTGATCTTGGATAGCTTCCATGCTTTCGTCTATGTTTTAGATCGCTTCGTGGACTTGGTAACGTAGTATGAGTGGAGGAGGACGCAGAAATGGGACGATTGATTGACGCTGCGTCGATGCCAAGATGGGATCGGGATGTTGGGTGCCGGTGGTGGTTGAAGATGGTACATGTCCGTACTTTAGTGTGGATGGAGGATTGGGAGATCGGGATAGAGAGAGGGGGGGTTGGAGGGACTGAGTGTGAGGATGGGGGAATGGAACGAAGCCAAGAAGGCCAGCATGGTGAAATCGATCTTACCTTGCTTACCTAGGACGGGAGTTTTTTCCAGTGGCTGCCCCTGGTGTATCACACGGGCTTTCCTGTTCAGGAACCTCCAGCTAACCAGCTAACGGAAGTGGTAGATCGTGCCTGCCTCTAGTCTAGTGGTGTTCTTGCTCTCATCGCAGACTCCAGTCGCAGTACAGCGAGAGTGGGAGTGCGACAGCTGGAAGCAACCCAACAGGAAACAACAAAGGGCAACTGCGATAGATTCGTCGTTGACCGCACGACGAGAAGTGATGCGAAAGGCAAGGAAGGACCCTCTCACGCGTGCAAAAGTGCTGCCACTTCCACATTTGCGATATGCGAACGTGCATGAAGGAAGTGAGTGTCGAGGTATCCTGCGGGCGCTAGCGAGGTCGGTACGTACCCCAGAACTTGACACTTTTTCGCTTTTTGGGCTGATCACTGCAGAGTCGCCGACAGTGTTTTGTGCCGATTTCCTTTGAACTTCCTTGGCCCAAGCCTTGTCGGCGGGGATTGTCGCTCTGAGCAGAGTGAGAGAGAGAGAGAGAGCTGGCGGAAAGCACGAGAGCTCCAGCTGAGATACGACGCACGCAGTTGCCATCGATTGGATCCATGTAACCGTGACCTCTCGCTACACCGGACGTTGTCCTTGAAGCCGAGAGAGATGGAGCGCTGCCCGAGAGTGAGGTTGTTTGCGGGAGAGAAATCTCTTCATCGACTTTGGTCGGATATGCAAGATACGTGCAAGGCGCAAGTGCCCGATGCTACTCTCTCCTACATGTCAACTCTCGCTCTTTTCCAATCATTGTGGATGATGGACATCTTGAGAAGCTTCAACGTTGGTACGTTTTCGGCGGTTTACATTCAAGACATTATTATGATGGATCTCAAGCGAGTTCCACTTGTTAGAGACTTCAGTTCCCTTCCACTTGTGTACCCGACATGCCCCGCTATAAAAGGGCACTGCAAAGCACAAGCCAGCGATCACATGTTATGATTGGCTTGAACACGACGCAGAGACCCTTGCTGCTTTTCGACAAACTCCTCTCCTCCATGGCGTCTGCACATGGGCTTCCGACAGCGACGTCAACACACCGCAGAAAAAGTTGCGCCGCAATAAGTTCCATCGTCAACTTGATCAAACGGCGGTTAGTTTTTGCTTTGGGATGAAGGATACTCGGCAACGAGATCAACGTCCAAGACAGCCCCGGGCCCCACTCTGTTTCCAAGTCCTTCATGTCATTGCGATGGTGATGGAGAAACCTGGACGGTGGAGAAAGGATAGACAAAAGATGGGCATGTCAATGGCAGCCATGCGCCCTCGTCACTCGCCAACTCAACCCGTATCTGGCCTTCTTCCGTCATTACGGGGGGGTCAGGGTCTCGGAAAAGACGACAAGGGGTCATTAGACAAGCTCGAGTCAGCAACGGGGATGGGGATGGGGCCGAAATACATAGCTCCCAAGGGACCTCGCGAGCAAGGATCCGAGACGGTTATGGGCAGGCTATATCAAAGTTTGTACTACATGTCCAAGCCCCCTTCACGATCGCAGCCATGCGCCGCCGGCGTCTAAGAGACCGCCAAGCTTACAGGACTCCGAAGAGCTTTCTCTCTGGATGTCAGTTGGTACCCAAGTTCTGCCGAAATTGTACTGATGGTTCTCAATATGTGATCAATCACTAGGAGCCATGAATACTGACCTTGCGACTTCTCTCTCCTTCAAGCGTCAAAGACCTGATTCTGCATCTCGGTGATCATGACCGTTCACAAGACTCTTTTTCCCGAGAGGGTCTCAAGAGAGGAAGTCGGGAAAAACTTTGGCAAGGATGGCACCACACTAGCGCCAAAGGTAGGCGGACCCAATTCACGACTACACTACTACAGCCGGAGGACGCAAAGAACCAAGTCGGACCGCTCTTATTGGCATTACACAAGAATATCTGCACGAGGATTCCATGTGCCATGATATCATGACAGCTTGCTATCCCACGCACCGCCTTTTAAGCCTGGGGCCAATGGGCCCTTGATGCATATGCATTGAGCACCTGTCTGCGCAGCAGGAAACGGCGCTGTTTCGACACTGCAACAATGACCGATGGGCCGGGAAAACAACCGGACGACTGTCCTGTCCTGGCCGATGCCGACGGGACCGGTATGAGATCGGACTCATCCCCATCTATCCGGGTCCCCCCAAAACTACAATCACATCCAGTCTAATGTAGGCAGTATAACGTGATCATCTTGACCCCATCTCTCTGAAACACAAGCTGACAATCGCAAATTCACCGTGGGACTCGCTAGCTCTGAGACATGGAGTAATAATACACAGATAGCGTAAACCTTTACTCATCTTGGCAACCAGATAGACCGTCAGCAGCATCTTGTGATGATAGCATCCAAACGCTATGCTCATTCGGTCGACAGCCGTCTTCCAACATGGTGGTGAGTTGCAATGGGTCTTGGACAAGGGAGCAAATCTGTCAGATACCAGCTATCCGGACTTTCAGTCCTCGACATGCTCGATCTTGCTGTCGGTGACTGCATGTCTACATGTTGTATCACCACCTTTTTGGGACTGTTGCACAGAGACAAGTCCTGGACGCAGCCAGACACGCGGGAACAGATGAACACTGCAGTGTCTCGCGTCAGGTAGATATGCCACACGTGCAGAGGAAGAACAAGCCCTTTGATCTTGCGCCGTGGCTGTTGGGCACTTACACATTGCGGGGGGGGGGGGGGAACTTTTGTTGGTTTCATAGTAGTGTTTCCTTTCTGGTTGAGGCGGCCCATCGCAACCCGATCAAGTCTCAGGTCATCGCAGTCACCACGTTTTTTTGCATTGTTTACAACCAGAAAAGAAGGAACAAGAATCAAAGTGTGGGTATGCGACATGGCAATGCTCGTGATTAGGGTCCAAACTCGCAAACTCGGAGATGGAATTTGCACTCATACCACGCTACGCTAGCGCCAGCAGCAGCAGTAGTTACCCCTCACTGCTTTATCTTCGTTCGTTGCACTAGTAAAATCAACACCACCACTGCAGCCAGCTCTTGGCATAATAGCCCCAGGTAGAGTTACACCGACTGTCTCGCGAGGTACCGGCTACCTGTCGTGGCACCTTCGTGCACCTTCGGCTGAACAAGTCCTTCTACTTGCAGCAGGTAAGCACCCATCTCGGCGTGGGGCCGGCGATGTTGTGCGCCCAAGTGGCAGGTGCGACTCCCCCTGCCCATTCTCTGACATCCATCCACATCCGCCGTCCACCACATCACCGGCATTGTCTGATCAGGTTGCGTCATCCTCAACCTATTGAAAAATTTCCCGCTGTTCAGCAATGGAGATGCCAACTGAACTGAATGGTGCCAATAGGGAGATGTGGAAGGAGCACCATGGATGTTGCTCAGCCTCCTCTTCTCTTCAATTGTCAGGTATGCCTTGTTCCCCCTCCTCCAACCTGAACTCACCGCCTTCATGCCAACATGACCGCACCACACCACCCGCCAAGAACATGATCTCTCGCAACATCCAAATAAGGCCACCCGCTGCACCACCACGTCTACGAAGCTTTCCCGTAATCGAGCGCACCGCAGCTCTTCGCGGCATATGCTGGACCAAAAACTCCGGGAGCGAGCCGCACATGAAGAGCACGGCAAGGGCCTTTTTTTTTTTACGGCCCAGCCTATCTCAAGACTATACTGGATTCGACTCGCTTACTATAGCACTTATAGCCCACTCTGAGCCCCGCGTGTATCAACTGAACTGCCAAGTCGCTGGGTCGGGAGCAAATTCCGTCATGGACTTGAGTCTGTAGAGTACGTAGCATTCTGCATCCCGTCTTGATGATGGCATCCCTGTTACATACAGGCAGTTACACTACACAGAGCTCAACCTCACGAGAAACCGACTGGACGGAGACACGTCGGCACATATTTGGTCCGCTCATGAGATGTTTCCGCAACGGCTCCGTCCTTGCCTTTTCCCCTCTCTCCAATTCAAGACACATCCAGCCATGGTTTCGAGGCTCACTCCCCATCCCGTCTGCACTTTTTCCATATGGTAGTTCCAAGGGTCATCACGTGGCCTGTGGTCCTTCGACGGACCTCGCTGCTCCAGAGACATGCTGCGCTACCATTGACCATTTTGGTGTGCATGATGGCGCGCATGTTCTTGACGCACACTATCTGGTCAAACATGACATCTCGACCCTTCCCTTTGTTCCTCGTTTCCATGCTCTCTCTCCCTTCACCGTTC